>NC_091955.1:7917089-8124589 GCF_031021105.1 Erythrolamprus reginae | reverse complement strand
ATCGAAACATTTAAATATATTAAAGGGTTAAATAAGGTCCAGGAGGGAAGTGTTTTTAATAGGAAAGTGAACACAAGAACAAGGGGACACAATTTGAAGTTAGTTGGGGGAAAGATCAAAAGCAACGTGAGAAAATATTATTTGACTGAAAGAGTAGTAGATCCTTGGAACAAACTTCCAGCAGACGTGGTTGGTAAATCCACAGTAACTGAATTTAAACATGCCTGGGATAAGCATAGATCCATCGTAAGATAAAATACAGAAAATATTATAAGGGCAGACTAGATGGACCATGAGGTCTTTTTCTGCCATCAGTCTTCTATGTTTCTATGTGGGCACTCACTCATGCGTAATAGTGCATGCACACACTTGTTTGGCACCCAAGGAAAAAAAGGTTTGCCATCCCTGTTGTAGGTCATCTAGTCCAACCCCCTCCCCAAGCAGGAGACTCTACACCATTTCTGACAGATGCCAATCCAGTCTCTCCTTGAAAGCCTCCAGAGATGAAGCTCCGCAACCTCCGAAGGCCACTTCTGTCCATTGGATGGATTGCTCTCTCCGTCGGAAAATTTCCCCTTATTTCCAGCACTCTCCTTTGTTTTATGCTTAGTGCTTTTTGCCACCTGGTTGTTAATTGCTCTTTTGTTTTTGCCATTGAATTGTGTGAGCCTCCCGGAGTCAAGCAGGCGGGATGGGAGGTGATCAAAATCTAACAGATAAAGCAAATAGTGGGCTGGGATTTTTAAATAATAAATTTTGTTAAATTTTAAAATAATAATAGAAATACCTGACATAAAAACACAGTGCATGGTGATGCGTGCTCCCACCACCCAACATCATTCATTCAAACCCCTCCATCAAAATGAGGATGTACTTCTTCTATATATCATTTTAAACCAAGAACATTACAATACAGTTGTTTCTCTACCAGGTTCTTAAGTAGAAAAGTTTGTAAGAAGGAGCAATTTTTCCCATAGGAATCAATGTAAAAGCAAATAATGCGTGCGATTGGGGAAACCATAGGGAGGGTGGAGGCCCTGTTTCCTCCCAGGAGATTCCTAGAAAGGCACCACAGAGGCTTCTCTCCACCTTTTCCAGCCCTGTTTCCTCCCAGGAAATTCCTAGAGAGGCCCCACAGAGGCTTTTCCCCGCCTGTTCCGGCCCCGTTTCCTCCCTAGACATTCCTAGAGAGGCCCCATGGAGGCTTCTCCCCGCCTTTCCCGGCCCTGTTTCCTCCCTAGAGATTCCTAGAGAGACCCCCACGGAGGCTTCTCCCCACCTTTCCGGCCCTGTTTCCTCCCAGGAGATTCCTAGAGAGGCCCCACAGAGGCTTCTCCCCGCCTTTTCCGGTTACAGTTTCGGAGGCTCGGATTTGTAAGTGGAAAATGGTTCTTGAGAAGAGGCAAAAAAAATCTTGAACACCCGGTTCTTATCTAGAAAAGTTCGTAAGTAGAGGCGTTCTTCGGTAGAGGTACCATTGTATTTACAAATTATAGAGTGATTCCAGTTTATTTATTTATTTATTTTATTTATTTATTAGATTTGTATGCTGCCCCTTTCCATAGACTCGGGACGGCTCACAACATAATAAAACAATTCATAACAAATCTAATAATTTACAATTAAAAAATTTAAAGTAGTTAAAAAAAACCCCATTTTTAAGCAGACATACCTACAAACATACCATACATAAATTATATAGGCCCAGGGGAGATATCTCAATTCCCCCATGCCTGATGACAAAGGTGGGTTTTGAGGAGTTTACGAAAGGCAAGGAGGGTAAGGGAAGTTCTAATCTCTGGGGGGAGCTGGTTCCAGAGAATCAGGGCCGCCACAGAGAAGGCTCTTCCCCTGGGGCCCGCCAAACGACATTGTTTAGTTGACGGGACCCGGAGAAGACCGATTCTGTGGGACCTAATCGGTCGCTGGGATTCCTGCAGCAGAAGGCGGTCCCGGAGATATTCTGGTCCGATGCCATGAAGAGCTTTATAGGTCATAACCAACACTTTGAATTGTGACCGGAAATTGATCGGCAACCAATGCAGACTGCGGAGTGTTGGTGTAACATGGGCATTTTGGCGAAAGCCCATGACTGCTCTCGCAGCTGCATTCTGCACGATCTGAAGTTTCCGAACACTTTTCAAACACTTTATGCTTTATACCTTCGTCTCAGAACTCAGAACTCTCCCTTGTTTTATGCTTTTCGCAACCTGGTTGTTAATTGTTCTTTTGTTTTCTTGCAGTTTAATTCCTTGAGCCTCCAGGAGTCCGGCAGGTGCGATGGGGAGGGGGCGATAGAAATCCCACAGATAAGCAAATATCGGGCTGTGAAGTTTAGTTGCCTTTCCTTTGGTGTGTGAAGAAGGCACACAAATGTTAAGGACAACAGCTCAGCCCCGCCCTCCGATTCTTAGGGACTATAAACTGTCACGACAGGTTTTTTTAGACATCCAGGAAAGTTGTCTTCTTGCTGCATAGCCGGTGGTGGTGGAATCTCTTCCCGTTCCTGGTCACCTGGAGAAGATACCTCGGTGGGGATTGCAATTACTCGTGCAATGGTTCTAGGGCGCAAGCTGCCAGGATTCCTTCCCACTTTGCTGATCCTGTTCTTTGTTGTGAATATTTTCTTTGTGATGCACGTGAAACATGAAATGGGGACCCTCCGAGGGGAGCGCAGCGCCCACCGAGAGCCGAGAGCTTTGGATCCGGCCTTTGTAGGACATCTTGAAAAAATAGAGACCATGTTCCTGAATCTATGTAAGTAAGAAAAGGACGCCATTTCCAGCGAGGCTTTTTCTTGCCTTCAAAGGCGGGTTGGACAAGGTCCCGTCCCACTCTATTATGCTATGTTCTTTATTATATTATATATATATTCATATTCCTAGAGGCGTCTGTAATATGGTAAAGAATTTAGCTTTACTAGATAAATGGTCAAAGCAATGGAAACTGCAGTTTAATGTTTCCAAATGTAAAATAATGCACTTGGGGAAAAGGAATCCTCAATCTGAGTATTGCATTGGCAGTTCTGTGTTAGCAAAAACTTCAGAAGAGAAGGATTTAGGGGTCGTGATTTCTGACAGTCTCAAAATGGGTGAGCAGTGTGGTAGGAAAAGTAAGTAGGATGCTTGGCTGCATAGCTAGAGGTATAACAAGCAGGAAGAGGGAGATTGTGATCCCCTTATATAGAGCTCTGGTGAGACCACATTTGGAGTACTGTGTTCAGTTCTGGAGACCTCACCTACAAATAGATATTGACAAAATTGAACGGGTCCAAAGACGGGCTACAAGAATGGTGGAAGGTCTTAAGCATAAAACGTATCAGGAAAGACTTCATGAACTCAATCTGTATAGTCTGGTGGACAGAAGGAAAAGGGGGGACATGATCGAAACATTTAAATATGTGAAAGGGTTAAATAAGGTTCAGGAGGGAAGTGTTTTTAATAGGAAAGTGAACACAAGAACAAGGGGACACAATCTGAAGTTAGTTGGGGGAAAGATCAAAGGCAACATGAGAAAATATTATTTTACTGAAAGAGTAGTAGATCCTTGGAACAAACTTCCAGCAGACGTGGTTGGTAAATCCACAGTAACTGAATTTAAACATGCTTGGGATAAACATCTATCCATTGTAAGATAAAGTACAGGAAATAGTATAAGGGCAGACTAGATGGACCATGAGGTCTTTTTCTGCCGTCAGTCTTCTATGTTTCTATGTTTCTATGACATTTCCAACATTTAGCAGACATATCCTTAAACACCTTTTGCCAACTTTGTGGGTGAAAAATGCCATCCATAAAACATTTGATGAAGATTTTCTTTCTATGCAGTTGACATCATTAATTGATCATTTCTATCCCACACTTTCTGCTATTTATCTAATTCTATTGTATAAGCAAAAATTTCATCCCAAACTATTTCAGCCATACAGCAAGGCTCCTTTACTTGCTGGTCTTCCATCTTGCTACTTAATAAAGAGCTATATATTTTCTTTGTTGATTTTTCATCCGTTCCCATTAATGCATGATCTAATTCTGCCAATTCTTCATGAAATCCGTATATTTTAGCATTCTTCTCATATCGGGATTGCATCTGCATTTGTGGCCACTATGCTATGTCGACTAAACAATGTCGTCTGGTGGGACCCAGGGAAAGAGCCTTCTCTGTGGCGGCCCCGACCCTCTAGATAGAACCAGCTCCCACCGGAGATTAGAATTGCCCCCACCCTCCTTGTCTTTCGTAAACTCCTTAAAACCCACCTGTGCCGCCAGGCATGGGGAAACTGAGACATCTCCCCCGGGCCTATACAGTTTATGCATGGTATGTTTTGTTTTTTAATAAGGGTTTTTTAGTGACTTTTAATTATTAGATTTGTTATACATTGTTTTAGTATTGTTGTGAGCCGCCCTGAGTCTATGGAGAGGGGCGGCATACAAATCTAATAAATAATAATAATAATAATAATAATAATAATAATAATAATAATAAAATATGTCAATCCTGGGTCTAGAAAGCTTAGAACTATGACGCCTTAAACATGACCTAAGTATTGCCCACAAGATCATATGCTGCAACGTTCTACCTGTCAACGACTACTTCAGCTTCAACCGCAATAACACAAGAGCACACAACAGATTCAAACTTAATATTAACCGCTCCAAACCTGACTGTGAAAAAATATGACTTTAGCAATCAAGTTGTCAAAGCGTGGAACTCATTACCGGACTACGTGGTGTCAACCCCCAACATTTAGACTATCCACGATTGACCTCTCCAGGTTCCTAAGGGGTCAGTAAGGGGCATATAATAAGTGCACTAGTGTGCCTTCCGTCCCCTGTCCAATTGTCTCTCCTATATCTCCTATATATTTTCTTACATTCATATATCTCTCCCTCTTTTCTTCATCGATGTATTTTATTCTCATATCTCTTTTTCTATCCTTTCCTTGATATATTTTAGTACATGTATATTCTCTTTTTTTAAAATAATTTTTTTATTAATTTTAAATGTTAAAACATACAAAGTACATACATACAACATAAAAACAGTGTCCTGTGAAGGTGCACCCATCACCTGACAACATACATATATACCCCACCACCAATTGGAGGGTCTGTACTAACATCTTAATATTCTTCTAAGCTGGAATCTGCGTTCTATTTACATATCAAAGAGTGATTCTAATTTATTCTTTATGGCATGTATATTCTCTTCAACCTTCATTTTGTATTGGACAAAATAAATAAGTAAATAAATCCCTTGACTGCTCCGTTCTTGTTTAGTTTTAAGTTCCCTCTTTTCATTGAAAATATTTTTTGTATCTGGTACTAGTAGTTTCCATATTTATTATTAATTTGGGTGAACCTGTGCCAGGCATTGTCATTTCCACTTCATCTTTGTGATATTTTTTGCTCGATGACCTTTTAGCCACTCGATGTTTGAGCGTCAACATTTCAAACTGAAAAAGGCCAGATGAAGAGCCTTTGTCCAAGCTATTTTCTCTACTTTGTAATCACGGTAAAATCTGATTCAACCAGAACAAAGCTGGGAAAGCAAGAAGCATTTGTGGAATTTAGCCCCATAATTATGAATAAGTGAAAAGTCCATTGTTCAGAGTTAAAAATACCTACCTTGGTCAAAATTAACTTGTCAATTCATCACCCGGATACATATCTGGTGTTTCTGCCTCCTTCTAATTGTGATGTGTGATTCTGTCGTGATGGCGTAGCAGAGGTCCTCTGTCTTTGGCGCCATGGTTTTGTAGTCAGTGTTGAGTGAGCATAGAATAATAGGGTTGGAGGGGACCTTGGAGGTCTTCTAGACCAGTGTTTTTCAACCAGTGTGCCGTGGCACACTAGTGTGCCATGAGACATGGTCAAGTGTGCCGCGAAGCTCAGAGAGAGAAAGAAAACAAGAGAGAGAGAGAAAGAAAGAGAGAGAGAAAAGAAAGAGAGAGAGAGAGAGAGGGAAAGACAGCAAGAGAGAGAGAAAGAAAGCAAGAGAGAGAGAAAGAAAGCAAGAAAGAAGAGAATGAGAGAGCGAGAGCAAGAGAGAGAGAAAGAAAGCAAGAGAGAGAAAGAAAGAGAAAGAGAGAAAGAAAGAGAGAAAGAAAGCAAGAAAGAAGAGAATGAGAGAGAGAGCAAGAGAGAGCAAGAGAGAGAGAGAAAGAGAGAGAGAAAGAAAGAGAGAGCAAGAGAGAGAGAAAGAAAGAGAGAGAGAGAGGGAGGGAAGGTGGGAGAGAGAAAGACAGAGGGAGGGAGAGAGAAAGAACAAAAAAGAGGAAGGAAGAGAGAAAGAAAGGGATGGAAAGAAAAAAAAGAAAGGGAGAGAAAGAGGGAGGGAGAGAGAAATAGAGTGAAAGGGAGGAAGAGAGAAATTTTTTTTGCCCAAACTTCCCCCCCCCCCCCCACTCAATGTGCCCCATGGTTTTGTAAATGTAAAAAATGTGCCGTGGCTCAAAAAAGGTTGAAAATCACTGTTCTAGACCAACCAAAGTTAGGGCTGTTACAATTAGGGCAGGGGTAAAATGCATGAGGTTCTGACAGGCTCTGGAGAAACTAGTAGTAGAAATTTTGAGTAGTTTGGAGATGGCATTGCCCCGCCAACTGACATTGTTTGGCGCATGTGACCTGGAGAAGGCCGACTCTGTGGGACCTGACTGGTCACTGGGATACATGCAGTAATGGGCAGCCAATTTTTTTACTGCCACATTGTGGGTGTGGCTTATTTGTGGGTGTGGCTTAATGGTCACGTGACTGGGTGGGAGTGGCTTGCCAGCCATGTGACCAGGTGGGAGTGAATTGAACGTTCATCATCGTTCAAGTGAACTGTTAAGTCCTTGACTTGCAACCTCACCAGGATCGCTCGCTGAGGTGACAATTTGCTTCGCGTTTCCCGCGCTCTCCTTCCTGGGTCGCCCCCCCCGCCTCAGGCTGGGTAGCTAGGCGAACGGGTGCTGCCAGAGGCATAAATGCTGCCAGCACCACTTCCACCCACGCCTTCTGCTTGCACCTCAGGCGGGGGGTTGCCGTGTGAGTCTGGAGTGGAGCCGGGCAGGAGAGAGGGAAGCTCGTCCGAGGCCAGGAAGGAGGAAAGAGGAAAAAAGCAAGGAGCGCTGATGCAACAGCAGCAGAGGAAAAAAATGGAGCCGAGCCAAGACCAGTAATCCAGGAAGTGACTTCCACCGGTCAGCTGGAGCTGCCCATGCAGCTTCATTTCTGCCTGCTTCCCACCCCTGGATTAACAGCCTCCAGTCACCAGCACATCACGTCCGCTGCTTCACCGAGTTGACATGGGGTGGAGATGTACAGCTGAGTATCATCAGCGTACTGGTGGTAGCTCACCCTATGTCGTCTACGCTCTATTCTAAGTTATTTCTTTAGGAGGTTTGGGGCATTTTATCCCTGTTTTGTGTTTTTCAGCAAATTACATAAAATTATCAGAGGAAAAAAAGAAGGCCGCAAAAGAACTGAAATTGCCCGAGAATCCGCCTCAGGAAGACCAACAGGGCAAGGCAAACCGAAGGGAACCTGAGGTGCTTCCCAGAGTGCGGTTCCCAGATTCTCCTCTGTTCCAGAGATGGGGCAAAGATTTAATGGAGGACCAGCAAATTGTGGCCCAGAAGCTTTTCGAGAAGTACGGCTACAACGTTTACCTCAGTGATCGCTTGCCTTTGATAAGGCCTTTGAAGGATACCAGGCCTCCCAGGTGAAGTAGCATCTTTCTCCATCTTTGCCTCACCAAGCAGTGTCGGGTTCGAAATTTGACGAGGGGTTGCATGCACACGTATGTGAGATTTTGGTGATTTTTTGTGCAAACGTAGAACCCCCCCCAAAAAAAGCCAAAATCTCTCACACACACACATCTTCTCATGAGATTTTGCTTCCAGAGACCAATAAGGTCCACAGAGTTGGCCTTCTCTGGGTCCCGTCGACTAAACAATGTCGTCTGGCGGGCCCCAGGGGAAGAGCCTTCTCTGTGGCAGCCCAGGCCCTCTGGAATCAACTCCCCCCGGAGATTAGAACCGCCCCCACCCTCCTTGCCTTTCGTAAGCTGCCTTTCCTAAGCTACTGAAGACCCACCTATGTCGTCAGGCATGGGGAAATTGAGATACCCCTGGGTTTATATTGTTTATGTATGGTATGATTGTGTTGCATGGTTTTAATAACAGGTTTTTAGATGTTTTTTAAATATATTGGATTTGTTACACTGTTGTTATTGTTGTGAGCCGCTCCGAGTCTCCGGAGAGAGGCGGCATACAAATCTAATAAATTATTATTGTTGTTGTTGTTGTTGTTGTTGTTGTTATTGTTACTGTTACTGTTACTAGTACTATTGATATTGCTATTAATATTATTACTCTTACTATTATTATTACTATTACTATTACTATTATTATTACTAGTACTAGTACAATTACTATTACTATTACTACTATTACTATTACTAGTACTATTACAATTACTGTTACTATTACTATTATTACTGTTACTATTACTATTACTATTATTACTACTACTACTATTACTATTGTTGTTGTTATTATTGTTATTGTTAGTTACTAGTACTATTGCTATTGCTATTATTATTATTATTACTATTACTACTATTATTATTACTATTACTATTATTATTATTATTATTACTAGTACTAGTACAATTACTATTACTATTACTACTATTATTAGTACTATTACAATTACTATTACTATTATTACTGTTACTGTTACTATTATTATTACTACTATTATTATTATTATTATTATTATTATTATTATTCCTACGCATGCACAGAAGCAAAACCATGCTGGGACGCATGCATGCTCACATTAGTGGGCTTTCCTAAAGCCTGGGGAGGGATAAAAACTGACCCAACGAGCCTACCAGAAGTTCATTTCCAGCTGGGTCAGTTTTTCACCATCTGAGCCTCTGGAGGCTTTCCTGAAGCCTAGGGAGGGCAAAAATGGCCTCTCCTTGCCCTCCGGAAGGCTGCTGAAGCTGGCATGCCCTCAGATTCGGCTCCGTGTGCCACCTGTGGCATGTGTGCCATAGATTCACCATCACGGGTAGAGGCTATATCAGTAATGGCAAACCTGAGTGACCAAACTGGAATGTGTGCATGTCCACCCAAAAACCAGCTGGCCGATGTGGCGAGCTGGTTTTTGGCGCTCCAATGCCCACGAAGACCAGCGGGCAATGGCACGTGCGGCCACAGAGAGGACTCTGCCTGCCACTTCAAGTACCCATGCCATAGGTTTGCCATCATGGGGCTACAGGATCTCCTGCTTGAGCAGGGGTGGACTAGAAGACCTCCAAGATCCCTTCCTACTTTGTTATTCTGCAATTCTTGCAATCCTTGCCCCGCGCCACAATAATGCGATGAATATTCATTTTTTTCTGGGTTTCCTGCAGATGTCGAGAGAAAAAATATTCCCACGATCTCCCAACTCTTTCTGTCGTTCTTATATTCTTTAACGAGGCCACCTCCATCATCTTGCGTGCAATCACCACCATCATCAACCGAACACCGTCTCACCTCCTGAAAGAAATTATCCTAATTGATGATTTCAGTACAAATGGTAAGTAGCATGGCCTGAAATCTTTCCATGGGCAAACTTCTTTTTCGCAAAATCAGGGACTTCTACGGAACTTTGGATAGCCCCCGACTTACAACCGTTCATTTAGTGACCATTCAAATTACAACATGTTGTAAGTGAGCCTTGTCAGTGTCAGGACACACCGGATTCTGAGGACAATGCACCAGGTCCTTCAGGCCATCCTGGGTTAGGGCGGCTGTCAGAGGGATTGGCAGCCGAGAGTGAGGAAGATAGTGATGTGGGAGCACCAGAGGGGGCTGATGTGACAATGAGAAGTTGGTCCCTATCAGATAGTGAGAGAAATGTATCAGGAGATGAATGGTTAGATCCTAGATATCGAAGATTGGCAAAAAGAAGAAAAGAGATCCAAGGTAAAAGTATTAATCCAGATGAATATCTCTGTGGATTGTAGGATGTCATTTCCAGGTTAGAGCAGGAAGTGAAGGTGGGGTTTGATAACTTTGATGAAAAAGAATGGTGGAGATTTCGTGGCGCTCCTAAAACAAAATAGTAAAAAACTTATGCTGCACTTTCCGAAGTGAGATAGAAGCTGTATTGTGGAATTCATTATGAAGCCGGTAAGCCCATGAACTTAAAGTGGTGATTTATCTTATCTCTTATCTCCAAGCCAGCCAAGAATGGAATGTTAGGAATGCTTCCCAGAACAGTAAGAGAAATTCAAGCTGAGAGTAATTGCTTCCGTCTTTATGCTTTGCATTTTTACCTTGCAAAAGTTTCATGTATCTAAGATGGTGTAAACCTTAATAAAAAGGCTATTATTTTAAGGAGGGGATTTTTGAGATTTTGGAAAAATACTAACCCGTGCTCAGAACACAACGGTATTGAAAGAAGTGACTTATGACCGTTTTTCACACTTATCACCGGTCGTTGTAGCATCCCCAGGGTCACTTGATCAATAACAACCGTGTTACTAATTTAACAACCTCAATGATTCCCTGAATCACTGAGGCAAAAAAGGCAATAAAATTGGGCAAACTCTTTTAACAACTGTCTCACTTAGAGACATAAATTTTGGGCTCCACATGTGATAAGTTCCGCCACCTGTCTACTGGATCCGTGTCCCTCCTGGTTGGTCTCGGCCAGCAGGGAGATGACACGGAGCTGGGCCCAGGAGATTACCAACGCTTCCTTGGGGAGGGGAGTTTTTCCAACACTCTATAAAGAAGCGCTTGTGCGCCCCCTCCTCAAGAAGCCTTCCCTGGACCCAGCCGTACTTAACAACTATCGTCCAGTCTCCAACCTTCCCTTTATGGGGAAGGTTGTCGAGAAGGTGGTGGCACTCCAGCTCCAGCAGTCCTTGGAAGAAGCTGATTATCTAGGTCCCCAGCAGTCGGGTTTCAGGCCCGGTTACAGCACGGAAACCGCTTTGGTCACGTTGATGGATGATCTCTGGCGGGCCCGGGACAGGGGTTTATCCCCTGTCCTGGTGCTCCTCGATCTCTCAGCGGCTTTCGATACCATCGACCATGGTATCCTTCTGCACCGGTTGGAGGGGTTGGGGGTGGGAGGCACTGTGCTTCAGTGGTTCTCTTCCTACCTCTCTGGCCGGTCGCAGTCGGTGTTAGTGGGGGGTCAGAGGTCGGCTCCGAGGTCTCTCCCTTGTGGAGTGCCTCAGGGGTCGGTCCTCTCCCCCTTGCTATTTAACATCTACATGAAACCGCTGGGTGAGATCATCCAAGGACATGGGGTGAGGTATCATCAATATGCCGATGATACCCAGCTTTACATGTCCACCCCATGCCCAGTCAACGAAGCGGTGGAAGTGATGTGCCGGTGCCTGGAGGCTGTTGGGGCCTGGATGGGTGTCAACAGACTCAAGCGCAACCCGGATAAGACGGAGTGGCTGTGGGTTTTGCCTCCCAAGGACAATTCCATCTGTCCGTCCATTACCCTGGGGGGGGAATTACTGACCCCCTCAGAGAGGGTCCGCAACTTGGGCGTCCTCCTCGATCCACAGCTCACATTAGAAAACCATCTCTCAGCTGTGGCGAGGGGGGCGTTTGCCCAGGTTCGCCTGGTGCACCAGTTGCGGCCCTATCTGGACCGGGACTCATTGCTCACAGTCACTCATGCCCTCATTACCTCGAGGTTCGACTACTGTAATGCTCTCTACATGGGGCTACCTTTGAAAAGTGTTCGGAAACTTCAGATCGTGCAGAATGCAGCTGCGAGAGCAGTTATGGGCTTACCCAGGTATGCCCATGTTTCACCATCACACCGCAGTCTGCATTGGCTGCCGATCAGTTTCCGGTCACAATTCAAAGTGTTGGTTATGACCTTTAAAGCGCTTCATGGCATCGGACCAGAATATCTCCGAGACCGCCTTCTGCCGCACGAATCCCAGCGACCGATTAGGTCCCACAGAGTGGGCCTCCTCCGGGTCCCATCAACTAAACAATGTCGGTTGGCGGGCCCCAGGGGGAGAGCCTTCTCTGTGGCGGCACCGACTCTCTGGAACCAACTCCCCCCGGAGATCAGAACTGCCCCTACTCTTCCTGCCTTTCGTAAACTCCTCAAAACCTACCTTTGTCGTCAGGCATGGGGAAACTAAACATCTCCCCCTGGGCACGTTTAATTTATACACGGTATGCTTGTGTGTGTGTCTGTTAGTATATGGGTTTTTTTAAATCTTTAAATATTTTAATTAATTGGATTATTTATGATTTGTTTTACACTTGCTGTGAGCCGCCCCGAGTCTTCGGAGAGGGGCGGCATACAAATCCAAATAATAAATAAATAAATAAATAAATAAATAAATAAATAAAAGTTGAGGACTACCTGTATATAAAAACATTCCCTCATATTGGATCACTTTCTGTATAAAGTGCACTACGGTACTGTTAAGGAAATTATTTATTTATTTGTTTGTTTATTTGTTTGTTTATTTATTAGATTTGTATGCCGCCCCTCTCCGTAGACTCGGGGCGGCTCACAGCATACAATAAGACAATTCACAACAAATCTAATAAATTTAAAAAACATTTAAAAAACCCATTATTAAACCAGTCATACACACAGTCACACCATATATAAATTATATAGGCCCGGGGGAGGGAGGGGGAATGCCTCAATTCCGTCATGCCTGACGGCAGACGTGGGTTTTAAGGAGTTTACGGAAGGCAAGGAGGGTGGGGCCAGTTCTAATCTCTGGGGGGGAGCTGGTTCCAGAGGGTCGGGGCCGCCAAAGAGAAGGCTCTTCCCCTGGCACCTGCCAGACGACATTGTTTAGTCGAGGGGACCCGGAGAAGGCCCACTCTGTGGGACCTAATTGGTCGCTGTATCTGTAATGAAGAGAGAATGGACATTTTAGCTGTGTAACAAAAGTGGTATTTCTTCCTATATTCTGACATAAAACCCTCTCAAATTAATACTGTTAAAACCTGTTTGTTTGTTTGTTTGTTTGTTTGTTTGTTTGTTTGTTTGTTTATTTGTTTGTTTGCTTGCTTGCTTGTTTTGCCAGAGGAACTTAAAGGTCCTTTGGAAGAACATATCAAAAAGTACAACGACAAACATCCCGGGTTGCTGAAAATTGTGAGGCACGAAGAAAGGAAGGGCCTCACAGAAGCTCGGATTTCTGGGTGGAAAGCATCTTCGGCAGACGTGGTGGCCATTTTGGATGCTCATATCGAAGTCAACACGAACTGGTAAGTCTAAACCAGGGGCATCAGACTCAAAGGCTGGGACCCTAATCTGGCCTGCGGGGTGCTTAGATTTGGCCTGTGGACCACTCTGGAAATAATGAAGGACCAGCCTGCTGTGCCTCTGACACCAAAAATGGAGCTTGTAAGGGCCGTGTGTGGCCTTCTGAAGCTCTGTATTCACCAGCAGAGGGCTGCAGGAGGCTGTCGTAGCTGAAAATGGAGCTCGGGAGTCTGTTTTCACTGGCAGTGCGCTCAGACCACCACAGGGGCCCTTTGACATGAGTAACATGCTGACCATGCCCACCCCGGCCTCCTGAGGCCAAACACAACCCCGATAAAGCCCTCAATCAAATTGTGTTTGGCACCTGTTAAATATGCTAAGTGTGAGTTACTGGGGAGAATTCAAAAGTTCATGGTTTTGCATACTCTGTTCTGATTGGTTGATGATTCCTGGCGCCAAAATTGTAGCACTGTGAAAGTTGCCTGTTGCTGGGGGTAAACAGTACAGTGTTCCCTCGATTTCCGCGGGGGATGCGTTCCGAGACCGCCCACGAAAGTCGAATTTCCGCGAAGTAGAGATGCGGAAGTAAATACACCATTTTTGGCTATGGACAGTATCATAAGCCTTCCCTTAACACTTTAAACCCCTAAATTACCATTTCCCATTCCCTTAACAACCATTTACTCACCATTATTACTGGTACTCACCATTGAATAAGGCTCTTAGTGATCCTGATATTTATAAACATAATTATTTATTAACAATAATTATTTTTTTGGTTATTTATTTGCAAAAATTATTAGTTTGGCGATGACGTATGACGTCATTGGATGGGAAAAACCATGGTATAGGGAAAAAAACCGTGAAGTATTTTTTAATTAATATTTTTTGAAAAACCGTGGTATAGGCTATTTGCGAAGTTCGAACCCGCGAAAATCAAAGGAACACTGTATAAACACTTAGAGACGCTGTCTCCCAGATTAGATACATTCGTGCCTAGACTTGTTAGTTAGAATCCGTAGAGTTGAAGCCTTCCTGTCAGAAATAAAATACTGAATTTGTATCAGCCTGGCTTGAGAGTTGTTTCGGCATCCCTGATCTAGAATATCATCCATCTCCAGGTGGTAACTCAATAGATCCATTCCAATCAACGCCTCCTTCCTCAGACCTCGCTGCGGCCTGTAAGGGCCCTCAGAATCAACCTTCTCCAGGTCCAGTCCACCAACCAATGTCGGTTGGCAGGATCTCGGGGAAGAGCCTTCTTTGTGGCAGCTGCGACCCTATGGAATCAACTGCCCACAGTGATCTCCTCTCTACCGGTCTTCTGGAAAGCCGTTAGGACCTGGCTTTTCCAGCAGGCCTGGAATTAGGATTGATTGACGTTTTTATGGATTTTAGATTTTTATGTAGATTTTATTGCTGTATTTATTGCTCTTTTTACTTGAATTGACTATTGTTAGCCGCTCAGAGTCCGTTTTGGAGTAAGCAGCATATAAATGAATGAATGAATGAATGAATGAATGAACGAACGAATGAATGAATTTATTTTATTTATTTATTTATTAGATTTGTATGCCGCCCCTCTCCGTAGACTTGGGGCGGGTAACAACAATAATAAGACAATATAAACAAATCTAATATTTAAGTTAATTTAAAAAACCCTAATTTAAGAGACCAATCATAAATACAGACATACCATGCATAAATTTTATAAGCCAAGGGGGAAGGGAATATCTCAGTTCCCCCATGCCTGACGACAGAGGTGGGTTTTAAGGAGCTTACGAAAGGCAAGGAGGGTGGGGGCAACTCTGATATCTGGGGGGAGCTGGTTCCAGAGGGTTGGGGCCGCCACAGAGAAGGCTCTTCCCCTGGGTCCTGCCAAACGGCATTGTTTAGTCGATGGGACCCGGAGACTAAACAATGGTCACTGGGATTCGTGCGGTAACTGGTCACTGGGATTCGTGCAGCAGAAGGCGGTCCCGGAGATATTCTGGTCCGATGCCATGTAGGGCTTTATAGGTCATAACCAACACTTTGAATTGTGACCGGAAACCGATCGGCAACCAATGCAGACTGCGGAGTGTTGGTGTGACATGGGCATATTTAGGAAAGCCCATGATAGCTCTCGCAACTGCATTCTGCACGAATGAATGAATGAACAAACAAACAAACAAACAAACAAAACGTGCTAAGAGATGAATTCTCCTGAGAGATAGCTAAAGACAGGTATAGGACAGGTAGAACCTCGCTCAATAAATGTCACTCCAAGGAGAATCTTGAGAGGCTCACTTAAATGTGAGCCAGGAGTGTGCTGCAGCAGCCGAAAAAACCAATGCAATCCAGAGGCTGCATTAACAGAGGGATAGAATCATTTCTTGCACCGATAACACGTAATTGAATCACAATCCCCAAAGGAATGAGTCGAGCAGGAATCAAAGGGTCCAGCCTGAATTTCGAATTAGCTTCTTCTTTCAACAGGCAGCTTTTGATAGGAAGACTTGTTGTAAGCAGGAAATTTTAAGAAAAGAGGAAAAGCACCCGTTGATAAGTCCTGCATAGTTTGTTTGTTTGTTTGTTTGTTTGTTTGTTTGTTTATTTATTTATTCATTCATTCATTCATTCGTCCAATACACAAATACATAGGAAGAAAAATAGACATGTAGTAATAAGGGTAAAGTGAACTTAGAGGAGAGGATATATGAAAGAAAGAAAATATATATGATAAGTGAGAGAAAGGAAAGACAATTGGACAGGGGACAAAAGGCACACCAGTGCACTTATGTATGCCCCTTACTGGCCTCTTAGGAACCTGGAGAGGTCAATCATGGAGAGTCTAAGGGAGAAGTGTTGGAGGTTAGGGGTTGACACAATTGAGTCCGGCAATGAGTTCCACGCTTTGATAACTCGATTGTTGAAATCATATTTTTTACAGTCAGGTTTGGCGCGGTTCATATTAAGTTTGAATCTGTTGCGTGCTCTTGTGTTATTGCGGTTGAAGCTGAAGTAGTCATTGACTGGTAAGACATTGCAGCATATGATCTTGTGGGCAATAATCAGATCGTGTATTAGGCGTCGTAGTTCTAGGTTTTTTAGGCCTAGGATTGTTAGTTTATTTTCGTAGGATATTCTGTTTTGAGTGGAGGAGTGAAGGGCTCTTCTGGTGAAATATCTTTGGACATTTTCAAGGGTGTTGATGTCTGAGATGTAGTATGGGTTCCAGACAGATGAGCAGTAGTCTAGGATGGGTCTGGCAAAAGTTTTGTAGGCTCTTGTGAGTAGTGTGAGATTGCCTGAGCAGAAGCTGCGTAGGATCAGGTTAACAACTCTAGAGGCTTTTTTGGCGATATTGTTGCAGTGGGCTTTAGCACTTAGGTCATTCGATATTAGTATTCCAAGGTCTTTTATTGAGTGTGGGTTAGCAGTGAGAGATTGTTTATTCAGTTCGTATGTGCGGTTTGGATTCTTTTTGCCAATGAACTCTCTTCTGCTTTAACGAAGGGCTGAACCAATTCTCTCGCGCATCAAGGAGGATCACACTGTCATCATCTCACCCGTGTTCGATAACATCCGTTTTGATGATTTCCAACTCACTCAGTATGCAGAGGCTGCCGATGGATTTGACTGGGCTCTTTGGTGTCTCTATGAGTCCATCCCAGAAGAGTGGTACATGCTGAAAGACCAAACGGCACCAATCAAGTAAGTTAGACCTTAGGTGGGCTGGAGTTTGTATCGCCTTAACTTTCCTTGAATGAAAACTGTTCTGCCGGTGTGTCCCAACCGCCCGTAATTAGAGGGAAATTAGTCCAGAAAGACACACACCACACGATAGAAGGAAAACCAAAAAGTCTTTATCAACAGAAAAGTAGAAAAAACTCCCTTTTTAAATGTCAAAGGGATTTTCTGGTACACACAAAGCACAGGTTAAATGCAATCCAATTTCTCACCCAGTAACTGGGAAATTGAGTCCAAATTCCAAAGTCCAGAAAGTCCACACACAGTCTTGAACAGGGAAACATCAAAACCACGATCTTGACGAACTATGAATCAGATAAACTTCCACAAGGCTAAACCAGCACGCTGTTCTTTTTATCTGTAGCACTAATTATAGCAGCCCCACCCAACCACAGGTGGCCTCACTTATCTCCTGTAATAATCCTTCAGTTGTTCTCTCCTATGCATCACTCTACGCATGCGTGGGTCTGTCATAAGTTCTTGTTCAGAATCCAGGGATGATAAGGATGATTTATCTCCTCCTGGGCTGTCTGACAAACTCCCCCCTTCCCTGTCACTCACGCATCCTTCGTCAGAGGAGCCTTCGTCGGGAGATTCTATCGGAAGCAAAACAGGCCTGGGGCATGTGGATGTTTCCCCCACATCCACCTCCACATTCCTTGGGGCAGGAGCTGGGCCAGAGCCAACCACAACAAAAATAAGCTGAGTTTTTTAAAAAATTCATGTCGTTTCTTGCTACCAATCATGCTACAAGCTGGCAAGATGAAAATATTAGTTGGTGTCGTGGTCTGGTGGCCACCAGCCTATCCAATAGCTGAATCATAGGATGGAGAGGTGGTGTGAACAATGAAGGGCCACTTGTCTTACCTCCTACTGCCTACCGCTCTCCGAGGCCGCTACGGGCGCAGGGGCGCCTGATGGTCAAAGGCGCACCCGATGGGCATGTCAGCATGAGATTTGACTTCTGCACATGTGCAGGAAGCTAAATCTTGTGTGAGGACATGTGCAAGAGCGAGATTTTGGCAATTTTCACCGATATTTTTGCTTCCGTTCATGCGCAGAAAATTGGCTCAAGGTGGAAGGAAGGAAGGAAGGAAGGTTGGAAGGGAGGGAGGGAGGGAGGAAGGCTGGAAGGAAGGAAGGTTGGAAGGGAGGGAGGGAGGAAGGCTGGAAGGAAGGAAGGAAGGAAGGAAGGAAGGAAGGAAGGAAGGAAGGAAGGAAGGCTGGAAGGAAGGAAGGAAGGCTGGAAGGAAGGAAGGAAGGAAAGAAGGAAGGAAGGCTGGAAGGAAGGAAGGAAGGAAGGAAGGCTGGAAGGAAGGAAGGCTGGAAGGAAGGAAGGGAGGGAGGAAGGAGGGAAGAAAGGAAGGCTGGAAGGAAGGAAGGCTGGAAGGAAGGAAGGCTGGAAGGAAAGAAGGCTGGAAGGAAGGAAGGGAGGGAGGGAGGAAGGAAGGCTGGAAGGAAGGAAGGAAGGAAGGCTGGAAGGAAGGAAGGGAGGGAGGAAGGGAGGAAGGAAGGCTGGAAGGAAGGAAGGCTGGAAGGAAGGGAGGGAGGGAGGAAGGAAGGAAAGAAGGAAGGAAGGAATAGCAATAGAGCTTCGGTGATGCAGCTGCCAGCAGTTTGGCAGATCGAATCCCACCAGGCTCAAGGTTGACTCAGCCATCCATCCCTTCAAGGTGGGTAAAATGAGGACCCAGATTGTTGAGGGCAATAGGCTGACTCTCTGTAAACCACTTAGAGAGGGCTGTAAAACACTGTGAAGCGGTATATAAGTCTAAATGCTATTGCTATTGCTAAAAGTTGATGATCCCTTTTTATCTTCTTCGTCTTAGGAGTCCTTCTATAATGGGAATACTCGCCGCGAACCGAGAATTTTTGGGAAAGATTGGGGTTCTCGATGGTGGGATGCACATTTATGGAGGAGAAAATGTGGAATTGGGCCTCAGAGTGAGATTTTTATTATTATTATTCCTTTGTCTTTTTTTTTTTTTTAAACCAGTTCATGGGATCCCTTTTTTTCAACCTTCCGACATGCAAAGTCAATGAGGAAGCCAGATTCAGTTCACAACCCTTTTACTGACTTAAGTTGATTCACTTACTGTTCTGTCGGGCTCTCTGGTAGAATCCTCCCAAAAATTCACAGGTACAAATGTCAGACACACACACGTTTGAAAATTCAAAACAATGTTCTTTATAATGAAAATTCACTTAAACCAAGCCCTCTTTTGGTATAGCAAAGAGCACTCGTCTGCAAACAACCTGGTAATTGGTACAAGTCCCTTATCAGTTCTGTGATACTTAGCTTACAGCTGTGAGGCAATTCACAGTCCTTCTTCTTTCACAAAGTGAAACACACTTTGCTCTGGTTTAGTTTCAAAGCGGGAAAAATCAGCACACAAAAGGTCAAAGTCAGTAAAGCAGGCACAAAACACAAGGATCAGATAATCCTCCACAATGACCAAACCCACAGGCTGCTATTTATAGCAGCCTCACTAATCACCACAGCCCCACCCAACCACAGGTGGCCTCATTTTCTTTGATAATAATCTCTCAGTTGTTGTTGCCTATGCATCGCTCTCCGCATGCGTGGCTGTATCATTAACTCTTGTTCTGAATCCAAGGAGGAGCTAGATAATTGATCTCCTTCTGAGCTGTCTGCCACACTCTCCTCCTCCCTGTCACTCATGTCTTCTTGATCAGAGGAGCCTTCATCAGCAGATTCCACCGGGGGCAAAACAGGCCTGCAGCATGTGGATGTCTCCCCCACATCCACAATCCTTGGGGCAGGAGCTGGGCCAGAGCTAACCACAACAGTTATATTCTTATTTTCCAACCACAGGCTTGGCAGTGCGGCGGAAGTGTTGAGGTCTTGCCATGTGCAAGGATTGCCCACCTGGAGCGAGCCCACAAGCCCTATTTGCCAGATTTGTCCCTGGCTGTGAGGAGGAATGCTTTACGTGTAGCAGAAGTGTGGATGGATGAATACAAACACATGGTCTACTTCGCCTGGAACGTCCCTCTTGAGGTTGTTGGCCATTTTTATCTATGTGAAAAGGGAATTGATAGAGCTGGAAGGGACCTTGGAGGTCTTCTAGTCCAGCCCCCTGCTCAAGCAGGAGACCCTACATCAGTGATGTTTGTTTGCACTTGGGAGGCTTCAGGAGATCTTCCTGAAACTCTGGAGTGTAAAAAAAACAGCACAACAGGCAAAACGGAAGTTCAGAAAAATGCACTTCCTGTTTGCCCATTGTGCTGTTTTTTGCACTCAGGGGCTTCGGGAAACTTCCCTGAAGCCTCCCGAGTGCAAAAAAACAGTGCAACGGCAAACCGGAAATGCGTTTTTCTGAACTTTCGGTTTGTCCGTTGGGGGAATTGGAGGGGATTTGTCCATTGCCCTGGAGCTGACACAGGGAAAAATCTCACGTGCCCTCCGATATGGCTCCGCATGTTACTTGTGGCACGCATGCCATTGGTTTGCCATCACGGCCCTATATAATTTCAGACAAATGGCTGTCCAATTTCTTCCTAAAAGTCTCCAGTGATGAAGCACCCACAACTTCTGGAGGGAAGTTGTTCCACTGGCTAATTGTCTTCAGTGGAGAACTATTTTATTTTATTTTTATTATTGTATTTATTTATGTTTTATTATTTTATTTTATTATTATTGATTTTACTGTATATTACTTTATTTTTATTATTTTATTTTATTTTTGAATTTATTTATTTGATTTATGTACTGCCCACATTGTCTACCTTCCTCTTCCTCTGAACAGCCCACTATTACTGTGAAAAATTAAATTTATTTATTTATTTATTATTTATTAATTGGACTTATATGTCGCCCCTCTCCGTGAACTCGGGGCAACTTACAACATTTTAGTAAAAAAATTACAATAGATAAAACATTGTAGGCCAATTAATAAGATAATAACTTTAAAAAATTTCTTAAAACTAAACATTTAAAATCAAAAAGTCACACACATACAGTGGTACCTCATCTTACGAACGCCTCTTCTAACGAACTTTTCAAGATACGAACCCGGTGTTTAATATTTTTTTGCCTCTTCTTCCAAACTATTTTCACCTTACGAACCCAAGCCGCTGCTGCTGGGATGAAGGGGTTTCTTTTTTCCCCCTTTTTTGAAGAAAGAAAAGGGAGGGGCGGCTTGGAGGGGGAAAGACTGCATTTAAAAAACTAGGAGAACAGCGTGCTTGCAGGCAGTGAAAGGGTGTCTTTTGAAGAAAGAAAAGGGAGGGGCGGCTTGGAGGAAGAAAGACTTTGCAGAGAACAGCGTGCTTGCAGAGGCACTGAAAGGGTGTCTTTTGAAGAAAAAAAGGGAGGGGCGCCCCCCTTGCCTTTCTTCCTTCCCACTCACCCTTTAGCCTAGCCTTGCTTCTTCCACCCGCCCCCTTTAGCTGCTCCTCCCTGCCCTCTGTTCGCCTCCCTTCTAAAGTTTGGGATTTTCCTGAAGGATTTGCACGCATTATTTGCTATTACATTGATTCCTATGGGAAACATTGTTTCATCTTATGAACTTTTCACCTTACGAACCTCCTCCTGGAACCAATTACGTTCGTATCATGAGGTACCACTGTACTATCATTGTCGCGGATGTGTCTGAGTAAGATGGCGGAAATTCCCCCAGACTTTCTTTCCAACTTCTCCAAGTCATACATTTAAATGCCTCTAAATTGAATCATTTCCGTTACGTATCTTGGCGCCTCTTTGAAACCGATGTCCTCCTTTTCCAGAATTCCGGGATAGATTACGGAGACGTATCTGCTAGAAAAGAACTAAGGAAGAAACTGAACTGCAAAAGCTTTGATTGGTATATCAAAAATGTCTACCCTAACATGATCGTTCAGCTTAACATTGTAGGCTACGGAACAGTAAGTAAAAGCTGGTAAGGTGATATATTGTTTGCTTTTTAGTTAAATAGTGCATTGCTTTATTTGTAGTAATCATCACCTCGAGGTTCGATTACTGCAACGCTCTCTACATGGGGCTACCTTTGAAAAGTGTTCAGAAACTTCTGATTGTGCAGAATGTGGCCACGAGAGCCATCGTGGGGCTTCCTAGATTCGCCCACGTTTCTGCAACACTCCGCGGCCTGCACTGGCTGCCGATCGGTTTCCGGTCACAATTCAAAGTGTTGGTAATGACCTTTAAAGCCCTACATGGCATTGGGCCAGAATACATCCAGAACCGCCTTCTACTGCACGAATCCCAGCGGCCATATAAGGTCCCACAGAGTTGGCCTTCTCCGGGCCCCATCGACCAAACAATGCCATTTGGCGGGCCCCAGGGGAAGAGCCTTCTCTGTGGCGGCCCCAGCCCTCTGGAATCAACTCCCCCCAGAGATTAGAATGGCCCCCACCCTCCTTGTCTTTCGCAAATTACTCAAGACCCACCTTTGTCGCCAGACATGGGGGAGTTAGGATATTCCTTCCCCTAGGCCATTACAAGTTATGTATGGTATGTTTGTGTGTATGTTTGGTTTTTATAATAAAGGTTTTTAGTTGTTTTATTAAATTGGATTGTTACATCTTGTGTCTGCCAAGTTAGGTGGCTTGCTAGCTTTATTTATGCATTTAAATATATTTATCACTAGTGGGTTCTAAAACCCACATGCGCGAAAGCGTCCCGGGCAGGTGGGCGGAGCTTCCCGCCGCCCTGTTACTGGTTCATAGAACCAGGCCGAACCAGAAGCAACTTACCTCTGATATATATATTTAGAGATAGAGCTCTCGCCTCACAATCAGGAGGCTGTGAGTTTGATCTGACGTAAAGGCAGGTGTAGAGCACTGTAGAGTAGTGTTATTGCTATTTAGGCTTTGTATCATTCTCTGGGCAGTTTACAAGATATAAATATGATTTGCATCTTGCCCCCAAACAATCTGGTCCCCATTTTACAGACCTCAAAAGGATAGAAACCTGAGTCAACCTTGAGCTGGTCAAGATCGAACTTCAGGCTGTGAGCAGAGTTAGCATGCAATACTGCACTTTAGGGGTCAAATAAGCAATGAAAAAGCAATATTAATAAAAATCTTAGGATATAAGAACAAGTTACAGTCATACAGTCAACATGGGAGGAAATGGGTGATAGGAATGATGAGAAAAACTAGTGGAATAGAAGTGCAGATTTAGTAGAAAGTCTGACAGTGTTGAAGGAATTATTTGTTTAGTAGAGTGATGGCGTTCGGGGGGAAAAAGTATGTATATAAGTATGTATTACCATATAAGGTCTTTTTATCTTTTCTATCTCTACTTTATACTTATATTATGTTAAACATACTACAATACAATACAATATTTGTATGACAAACAAACAAACAAACAAATAAATATGTTTGGTATGAATGTGTTGTTTGGTTTTTTAAATAATGATAGGGTTTTATATGTTTTTTAATATTAGATTTGTTCTACTATAATATTGTTTTCATTATTGTTGTGAGCCGCCCCGAGTCTTCAGAGAGCGGCGGCATACAAATCTAATAAATTATTATTATTATTATTATTATTATTATTATTATTATTATTATTATTAATAAATAAATAAATAAATAAATAAATAAATAAATAAATAAATAAATAAATAAATAAATAAATAAATAAATATTAACTCCTCCCTTTCACCCTACAGATGAAAAACACGCTAAGTCCGGAAAACTGTATTGATCAAGGACCGGTCCCTGGGAACACACCCATATTGTATGTGTGCCATGGATACAGCCCACAAGTAAGTTGGCAACGCACGCTCTTTCTGACAAGACCAAAACAGCTAAGAAAATATCCATTTCATAAATGTAAAACCCTAAGGTGGCAGGCATTCATCTGGTTCTATCCGGTTCGGGCAAGCCGGTAGCGCTGATTCCAGGTTGCCCTGCCCACCCGCCCAGATGTAATCCCATCCCATTTATCCATGTTTTCAAAGCTGTGCAAATACCCGGAAGGCTGTGCGCAGGCGTGGACAGGGCGCACGCGAGCGTAGCACACTCATGTTTATGAACCGGCAGGGAAGGTAAGTGAATACCACCATGGGTAGATTGCCACTTCCGCCCCTACCGGTCCACCGCGCGTGCAGCTTCAGTTGTCTTGAGAGCATGCGTGCGCGTCCCCAGTATGTTTTTGCTTCTGTGCATGTGCAAGAAGCAAACATGTGATGAAATCTTGCGAGGGGATGCGTGAGAAATTTTGGCAATTTTTTGCTTCTGTGCATGCGCAGGAGCAAAAAACCCACCAAAATTGCATGCACATCCCCTTACAAGTTTTTGCATGCACAAGAGAAAAAAAATCACCAAAATTTCACGCACATGCGCATTTCCTTACATGTTTTTGCATGTGCACAAAGCAAAAATGTGATGAAATCTTGCGAGGGATGCGCGAGAGATTTCGGCAATTTTTGGCTTCTGCTCATGCACAGGAGCAAAAAAACCCACCAAAATTTCACGCACATACGCATCCTATACACGTTTTTGCATGCGCAGGGAGCAAACATGTGATAAAATCTTGCGAGGGAATGCACGAGAGATTTCGGCAAGTTTTGGCTTCTGCTCATGCGCAGGAGCAAAAAAATCACGCGCATCCCCTTACAAGTTTGTGCATGCGCACGAAGCAAAAAATATGAAAAATTGAAGAAAAAGTTGGCTGCACCCACTAGGACAAGAAGAATCGGAATGTAATAAAATTTGGTTTAAGTTTTATGATTGGTTGAACAAAAGAATGTATTTATTTATTTTATTTATTTATTAAATTTGTATTCCGCCCCTCTCCGCAGACTCGCAGAATATTTATGTCACAGTATATTTTATATCAGATGGTATAAAACTATGTAAATTCTGTACATAGTTGTAATACTTATAGTTTATACTTTTTCTTTCTTTACCTTTTTCTCTGTAAGTTTAAGTTTTATTAGATTTGTATGCCGCCCCTCTCCGAAGACTCGGGGCGGCTCACAACAACAGCAATACAATATACAAAATACAAATCCAATATAAGTTAAAAACAATTAAAAACCCATAAATATTAAAAAACAATCCTTACTGCACAATCACACCATTCTCATATATTACAGTCAGAACAAAAGTGGTGCTGGGGGGGACAAGATAGTTATTCCCCCCATGCCTGGTGACATAGATAGGTCTTCAACATCTTGCGGAAGGCAGGAAGAGTAGGGGCAATTCGAATCTCCGGGGGGAGTTGATTCCAGAGGGCCGGGGCCGCCACAGAGAAGGCTCTTTCCCAGGGTCCGGCCAAACAGCATTGTTTAGTCGATGATTTAACATGATTTGTAAGACTCTTTGAGACTTCTGAGAAGAATGGAGCAGCTTTAGCTCCTTTTTTTGTTGTGTGTTTTGTTTGTATCTTTGTTTTGTCTTGAAATTAAAAATCAATTAAAAATATTTTTTTTTAAAAAAAAAAATGACTGGCACCGGTAGCGGTTACGTGAAAATTGCGCAATTTGGTAGCCGCTACCCTAGCGCACTGGTAGCAGTACAGTACAGTAGTACCTCTAGATACGAGTTTAATTCGTTCCAGAAGGGAGCTTGTATGTCGAGGCAACTCGTATCTGGAACAAATGGCTTTAGACTTTGTTTTTCCCCTCCGAGATAGCCAGAAGCAAGGATTCTTGCACCACCTAGTGGACGCTCGGCTCGTATCCTGAATTTGATCTCGGGTCTCGAAAAGAAATTTCTCTCCCCTCGTGGCTCGTATCTTGGAATACTTGCATGTGGAGCAGCTCGTATCTAGAGGTACTACTGTACTGAATACCACCCTTGGTGGCAAGGGATCTTGGAGGTCTTCTAGTCCACCCCTGCTTTAGAGCAGGAGACTTGGAACAGTCATGAAAGGAATGATTGTAAGCCAAGATCTGTCTGTACTTCCAGCACATGTTCTATCACAGCACTGGAGAATTCTTTGTGGGAGGTTTACGATCTCGGCGCAACACGGGTGACCGATGCTTGACGGACCTTGGAGAAGGAAAGCTGCCAGTCATCGAGCAATGTGACGAAGCCCAGAGAAAAGGCCTGAACATGCACTGGGATTTCATACAAGTAAGGTTTTAATTTATGAAGTTGGGCGGTGGGGGGACGACGCAGTGGTTGGAATGCGGTATGATAGGCTAATTCTGCTGACTGCCAGCAGTTCGATCCTGGCCGGCTCATGGTCGACTCAACTTTCCACTTGACCACAAGAGACAGGAGGATTAGGTGACCCACAAGGTCCCTTCCAACTTGTCCCTTCTCTAAAAGTGGACAGTCCTCTCTTGTCCAGTATTTGGGGAGTTGAGATAGCTCTTCCCCCTAGGCCATTACAAGTTATGCATGGTATGTTTGTGTGTATGCTTGGTTTTATAATAGGGGTTTTTAGTTGTTTTTTACTATTGGATTGTACATGTTGTGTTTATTATTGTTGTTAGCCGCCCCGAGTCTGCGGAGAGGGGCGGCATACAAATCCAATAAATAATAATAATAATAATAATAATAATAATAATAATAATTATTATTATTATTATTATTATTATTATTTGAGAGTAATTAAAAAAACACTTCTTTCATTGTGATTTTGATTGGTTTTCTTTTTCTATAAATACATTTGTTTTTATTAATACTAGCTTTTAAAAAAAAAAATTCCAGGGATCATCTGTAATCAACAGGAAAACGAAACGGTGTCTTGAAATCGCAAAGGATCACGGATCCCCCTATTATGTTCTAGTTATGCAAACTTGCACAGGTCAAAAGTGGATTATTCAAAATACGGTCAAACCATGGGGGAAGCAGCCATAAGGCAGTGGGTAAGTTTTTCTTTAATTCAGAAAGGAAGCTGCAGGGTAGCAGAGACTCATGGGAATAGTCTGGCTTTTTTTCTCAATTGGGGAATACCTGATTTTTAAAATTTATTCCGGTGTGTGATTAGTTACGACCACAAATGAGCCCCGAATTTCTGCTGCTAAGCAAGACGGTTGTTAAGTGAGTTTTGTCCAATTTTACGACCTTATTCACCACCGATTTTTCGTTCGGAAATGGAAAGACACTGCAAATCCGTCAAAATGCATGACATCCACAAGTTATTATCTGAACTTTCTCTTCTGTAAACTAAACAATGCAGATTCCTTCAAGCCATTTCCGTGAATGCTCCATCCTGTTAATAGAAACATAGAAACATAGAAGACTGACGGCAGAAAAAGACCTCATGGTCCATCTAGTCTGCCCTTATACTATTTCCTGTATTTCATCTTACAATGGATATATGTTTATCCCAGGCATGTTTAAATTCAGTTACTGTGGATTTATCTACCACGTCTGCTGGAAGTTTGTTCCAAGGATTTACTACTCTTTCAGTAAAATAATATTTTTTCATGTTGCTTTTGATCTTTCCCCCAACTAACTTCAGATTGTGTCCCCTTGTTCTTGTGTTCACTTTCCTATTAAAAACACTTCCCTCTTGAACCTTATTTAACCCTTTAACATATTTAAATGTTTCGATCATGTCCCCTCTTTTCCTTCTGTCCTCCCGACTATACAGATTGAGTTCATTAAGTTCATTAATAATTGTAGGTTACAGCAGAACAATTAGAATTTAAACCTGAACTACTTTTTTTAATTAGAAATCGTTAACAGCAAGATAAAGTACAGCACAGTAAACCCAGTACACCATTTTACAAATAATAACAGCAGCAAGAGTTGTATACGCTCAATACTGGAAACTTGAAAATGCACCAAGGGATAAGAGGATTATACATAAAATACTCCGACGTGCAGAGATGTACAGGCTCACTTTGGAAATGAAGGCAAAGAGGAAATGGGATTTTACGAGGTGGGGAACAGGTGGTATAATTGGTTAGAGGAAAGAGATAAAGATGTACTGTATATAGAAATAAATGTAAATAACCATATGATGTATACGACACAGCACTGTTTAAAACGTTTATTGCTTTGTATATTGAAAAAGGAATGATTGGATGAATGAATGAATAAATAAATGAATAAATAAATAATAGTTAAACTTTCCACTGGAATAGTTGACCAACGTTTAATATTTTATTTTGGAATACCAGCCAAGCAAGATGCTACTGGAGTGTTCTTATTTTTATTTTATT
This sequence comes from Erythrolamprus reginae, assembly GCF_031021105.1. Taxonomy (NCBI): domain Eukaryota; kingdom Metazoa; phylum Chordata; class Lepidosauria; order Squamata; family Dipsadidae; genus Erythrolamprus; species Erythrolamprus reginae. The sequence goes on along the minus strand of NC_091955.1, from coordinate 8,096,502 downwards.
TTATTTTATTTATTTTATTATTTTATTTTATTATTTATTTTATTTATTTTATCATTTATTTTATTTTTTATTTTATTATTTTATTTTATTTATTTTATTTTTTTATTTTATTTTTTTATTTTATTTTTTTATTTAATTTTATTTAATTTTATTTAATTTTATTATTATTTTATTATTTTATTTTATTCTATTTTATTCTATTTTATTCTATTTTATTCTATTTTATTTTATTTTATTTTATTTTATTTTATTTTATTTTATTTTATTTTATTTTATTTTATTTTATTTTATTTTATTTTATTTTATTTTATTTTATTTTATTTTATTTTATTTTATTTTATTTTATTTTATTTTATTTTATTTTATTTTATTTTATTTTATTTTATTTTATTTATTATTTTATTATTAGAGTTGGAAGGGACCTTGCAGGTCATCTAGTCCAACCCCCTGCTGGTGCAGGAGACCCTACATCACACTAGCCCAATAGCAGTCCAGTCTTTTCTTCAAAGTCACTAGTGTTGGAGCGTTCACCACTAGTTCATCGCTCTCATTGTCAGAAAGTTCCTCCTTATTTCCAGGTTGAATCTCTCCTTGGAGAGCTTCCAACCATTGCTCCGTGTCTGGCTCTCTGGTCCTTGGGCCTCTACACATTTTTTCCAGTGACTCTGCCATGACCGGTATGTGCCCTGGAAGGTATCTTCGGGGACCACTTGCAAGGTCTTCGTCACGGCTGATTGGATCTCTTCTATGGACAAAAAACGGGTTCCTTTCAGGGCTGGGAACAAAAAGAAGTCTGCTGGGGTGACGGACTATAGGGGGTGGGTGGGGAAGTGTTGGCACCTGGTGTATGGTCAGGAACATGCGGACTTGTAGAGTGTTGTGGCAAGGCATATTTTTTGTCCATAGAAGAGATCCAATCAGCCCTGACGAAGACCTTGCGAGAGGTCCCCGAAGACGCCTTCCAGGGCACGTACTGGTCATGGCAGAGTCGCTGGAAAAAATGTGTAGAGGCCCAAGGACAGTACTTTGAAGAATTTTAAGTGTTTGTGCAAATCTGTTCAATAAATTACTTTTTAAAAAAATAATTGCATTACTTTTGGAACACACTCTGTATATCTTGCAAGATATACAGTAGTACCTCTAGATACAAGCTGCTCCACATGCGAGTATTCCAAGTTACGAGCTGATACACGAGCAAAATTTCTATTCGACACCCGAGCTCAAATTCGGGATACGAGCTGAGCGTCCACTAGGTGGCGCAATAATTCCATTTTTCCCAGTTATCTCGGCGCGAAAAGCCAAATCTAAATGCATTGGTTCGAGATACGAATTGATCGACATACGAGGTCGGCTCTGGCATGAATTAAACTCGTATGTTGAGGTACCACTGTATTGCTAAGAATTTCACTGCTTCCCTCCTAACTGCCCCGAGTCTGCGGAGAGGGGCGGCATACAAATCTAAATAATAAATAAATAATAAATAAATAAACTGGTTCACCTATGGATTTTTCTTTTTTTGGTCTTGTTTCATTGTAGTAAAATTAATGTTGTGTGTCAGATGTAAGCGAAGAGGTAATTTGGAGTATGTTTTATTTTATTTCACTTGGGGCAAGTCGATAGTTCGGGCTCAGTTCAAATCCTTCTTTAGGAACTCCAGGCCTTTGGAAAGATTATCCACTGCTCAAGTGAGGAAGCTGCCAGGCCCGGAAATCAGAAAATCCAGGCAATCCAAATGAATACGGGTAGCCCTCGACATACAACAGTTCGCTTAGTGACTGTTTGAAGTTACAACATCACTGAAAAAAAATAACCAGGTTACTAACTAACTTAATAAGTGTGGCAAGAATAGTAGTAAAATGGGGCGAAACAACCTCACTTAACAAATGTCTCGCTGAAATTTTGGACTCAATTGGGGTCGTAATAATAATAATAATAATAATAATTTATTAGATTTGTATGCTGTCCCTCTCCGAAGACTCGGGGCGGCTAACTTGAGACTCGGGACAGCTAACTTGAGGACCACCTGTGTAAGGATTTATTGCAAGCTGAAGCTCTCTACAAGAATCTGAACTACTAATGGTCAAAACAAATTGGCGGCAGATAAAGAGTCCAGGGAATTCAAGGGGACTGAACTTAGCTCTCTTGTGGGCACGAAGAGACTCAAGACCAATGACATGTTTGACTCCTCCCTCCTTTGGGTCTCAGCCTGTTCGTCTCCTACGGAAACCTTGCATTCACTGCATCCAAATCAGGGTTACACTTGTGAGTAAGCCATAATTATTGATTCAAGTCATCGTAATTGCGAAAAATCCTGGATTCCTAGAAGACAAAACCTCTGTTTCACATTCCTTCTGCTTCGTTGTTGCCTCCATGTGAAAGTACATGAGATTGTTAACGAGTAATAAAGATGGTTTGTATTTTGGGACCTTGTGTCGGTGTATATTATTGGGAACAGGCAAACGGGGATGATTATGACATCTACCACCTGAAGCTGTAGTCTCTCCAGAGCCAGATTAGTATTGTTTGTTAATTATAATATAATAACAGAGTTGGAAGGGACCTTGGAGGTCTTCTAGTCCAACCCCCTGAGTAGGCAGGAAACCCTATGTGCGGAGAATTGTAGTTCTCTGTGGGCTGGGCAGGGAGAGGTAGAGATAGTGATTTATTTATTTATTTATTTTATTTATTGGATTTGTATGCTGCCCCTCTCTGCAGACTCGGGGCGGCTAACAGCAGTAATAAAACAGCATATAATAATAATCCAATGCTAAAAACAGTTAAAAACCCATTATTATAAAAACCAAGCATACATACAGACATACCATGCATAAAATTGTAAAGGCCTAGGGGGAAAGAGTATCTCAATTCCCCCATGCCTGGCAGCAGAGGTGGGTTTTAAGCAGCTTACAAAAGGCAAGGAGGCTGGGGGCAATTCTAATCTCTGGGGGGAGTTGGTTCCAGAGGGCCGGGGCCGCCACAGAGAAGGCTCTTCCCCTGGGTCCCGCCAAGCGACATTGTTTAGTTGACGGGACCCGGAGAAGGCCCACTCTGTGGGACCTAATCGGTCGCTGGGATTCGTGCAGCAGAAGGTGGTCCCTGAGATAATCTGGTCCGGTGCCATGAAGGGCTTTATAGGTCATAACCAACACTTTGAATTGTGACCGGAAACTGATCGGCAACCAATGCAGACTGCGGAGTGTTGGTGTAACATGGGCATATTTGGGAAAGCCCATGATTGCTCTCGCAGCTGCATTCTGCACGATCTGAAGTTTCCAAACACTTTTCAAAGGTAGCCCCATGTAGAGAGCATTACAGTAGTCGAGCCTCGAGGTGGTGACGGCTCCTAATAGAAATTTTTTAATTTTTTAAAATTTTTATATGTTCATCTGTCTGTTTTTCTTATTTTTTCTTTTGTATGTTTTGTTCATTTTTTCTTTTTTTCTATTTTTATATGTAGAAACTTAATAGAGATTTTTTTAAAAAAAAAAAGGAACACAGTTCTGTACACACTGTAGCTAAATAATAATACACCCCCTTAGAACACACAATTCGATACACATATATAATTCTACAATATTTCTCTCCTGCATAAAAACACAGTTCTATGTAATACCATATGTATCATAGACCAACATATTAGCACATAGCAAGTCTATAGTATAATCACATTGGCAAAACTAGCAGAGAGAGCAATATAGAGCAATATAGAGGCCAGTAAGGGGCGTACATAAGTGCACTGGTGTGCCTTTCGTCCCCTGTCCAATTGTCTTTCCTTTCTCTCACTTATCATATATATTTTCTTTCTTTCATATATCCTCTCCTCTAAGTTCACTTTACCCTCATATATATTACTGCATGTCTATTTTTCTTCCTATGTATTTGTGTATTGGACAAATGAATAAATAAATAATAAATAAGTAAAATATAGAGCAATAACAGCAAATAGCATGAGAGAAACGCATCTGATTCCCTTTTATAGCTGATTGCAGTATTAGCCCTTAAAGGAACCTCATGCTAAGTTCTCCAAACATACATTGCTGGTTAATTCAAATATTGACAAACCCAGCTAGTGAGGTACGTAGCACTGACAGATATAAAATCACAGGGGGTTTTATGAGAGCTGAAGAGTAGTTCAAACTCCTACAACAGTCAGATCCCAGCTGCAAAACATCAGATGACCACTAGAGGGCAGACAAGATTTACTTGTAAGGTAAATATTACTGCCATCTAACTTAATTTTTGCAGACTCAGATAACATACACCTGTTCTTTTAAAAAGACTGTGTGAAAGCACCCCAAAACCCTAGCCACAAAAATCAGCAGAGATATTTTATTAAGAGCCAGATTCATTTTGACAGATGCATTGAGTGGCTAGAACAGGGGTGTGAAACCCAATTTGATTGAGGGCCACCTTGGTGGTGGGGAGACGCCCAGGGTGACCGGCCAGCATATGTCGGGGGGGGCACCTGTGATTTCCTGAGCGCTCTGCCAGCAAAAATGGGCTCCTGGGCCCTGTTTTCAGCCATGATGGCCTCCCGCAGCCCTCTGCCAGCAAAAGCAGAGCTTGGGTGGGGGCACATCCTGATCTTTCTTTCCACTGGCAGAGAGGGCTTTCGGAGGCAGCCCTGGCCGAAAATAGAGCCTGGGATGGCTATGTGCGGCCCACACAAGCTCCGTTTTTGTTGGCAGAGGTCCCAGCACATCCAGCAAACAGGCCTTGAGTTTGACACCCCTGGGCTAGATTAATGGTGGATATAAACAGGAAGATCAAGTAGCATATTTTTCAGAGTATAAGACGCACCTTAGTTTTGGGGGATGATGATGATGACATTATTATTATTATTATTATTATTGGGAATAATAATAATAATAATAATAATAATAATAATAATAATAATAATTCCAAACCCAGTCTGAACATTAGGCTGAATGCAATGATTAACAACAACACCACTACTACTGTACTACTACTACTACTCCACTCCTCCTACTACATACTACTACTAGTAGTAGTATGTAGTAGGAGGAGTGGAGGAGTAGGAGTGGGGAGGACAAGGAGAAAGAAGAAGAGGAGGAAGAAGAATAAGAAGTAGTGGAGGAATGGGGAGGAGGAGGAAGGAGGGGAGGAGGGAAAGAAAGAAAGAGAGAAAGAGGAAGGAAGGAAGAGAGAAAGGAAGGAAGGAAGAGAGAAAGAGGAAGGAAGGAAGGAAGGAAGGAAGAGGATAGGAATAATTTCACAACTCGCTCCCCTCTGCGAGCACCAGACTCGGTCCCGCCCCCTCCACAGGCTCCACCCAAGGACGCGCGGCGCGTCCAATAGGAAACGGCTTCCTCGTCTCATTAGGCGGCTGCTGCCGCTGAAGAAGCGAAAGCAGCGGTGGCGCACGGAGGGAGGCGTGCGCGCCGCCGCCGCCGCCGCTCCCCCCGGGGTCCTAAAGAGCGACGTGAGCCGAACCGAGCTCCTTTCCCTTGCAGCCGCGCCGGGCCCGGGTGTCGCTTTCCGGGCGGGGATGCTCTGCAAGCTGAGCGCTCGCTTCGATCCTTCCCGGGACGTGGAGCCTTGGCTTTCGGAGCCGGCGTCGGAGCGGCCGGGCCGAGAGGGCAGCGCAGGTGAGCCCCGGGCTGGAGCTTCTGCAAAGTTGACTTTCGGGCAGGAGTAGGCAACGCTGGCTCTTCTCTGACATGTGGACTTCAACTCCCAGAATTCCTCAGCTAGCATGATGGGCGCAGGGATTCTGGGAGTTGAAGTCCACAAGTCATAGAAGAGCCAGCTTTGCCTACCCCTGACTTAGGGGGGAAAGCAACCTGGAGCCTTTGCTTGCGTGGAGGGGAAACTCACAGGGGCTCTGCAAAAAAACGAGAAATCCTCGATAAATCTCTTCCTTTGCTCGGGTTTTATGCTCCCAGTTGGAAAAACCGGATCATTTATTATTATTATTGTTGTTGTTGTTGTTGTTGTTGTTGTTATTATTATTATTATTATTATTATTATTATTATTATTATTATTATTATTATTAGATTTGTATGGTAACTAACTTGCCCAGGAAGAAAAGCAAATATTTCCCCCATCTCCCTCCCTGAAACTAAACAAACTTTGCAGTTGATTTCATACTTGGCCTTACAGGTATGAACTAGACCAGGTGAGTCCTCAGGTTAGGACCATACAGGTGACGAGCCCTGAATTGTATTTTATTTTCTTTATTATTAGAGTAACTTGGAAGGGACCTTGAAGGTCAACTCCAACCCCTTGCCCACACGAGAGACCCTTTGTTTTGTGGTGGCTTAATTTAATTTATTAAATTTGAAAGGAATTTATTAAATTTGAAAGGAATTTATTAAATTTGAAACTTTCAACACAACTTGCAGCTGCTGAGCCAGCACTCTACACCCACCCACCAGTATTTATAGAGGGAAGGCAGCTCAGGTCTCGCTGAGTTCACCCTAGTACAAGAACAGAAGCACCAGCCTGAAGATGACGAGTGGGAACTTGTCGAAACGTCACCAGAAATCTCTGAAACTTACACGGGAAGAAACCCAAATATCCCAAGACCTTCATACCTGTACCCGTGAAAATCTACGAATATAAAATTATCTGCCTTACAAGGCAAAGGCTTCAAGTTCAAATCCCAGTGAGAGGTTATGGCTAGCTGATGAGACCAGAACAAGGCTGAAATAGATCTATCCTAGTCTTCCTTAATTTTAAATTCAGCAAAAACATGTGACATAGATAGATAGATAGACAGACAGACAGACTGCTCAAAACAAATAAGGGGAACACTTAAACAACACAATATAACTCCAAGTAAAGATCTGTTTCAAACTTTTTAGCACTCGTCAGCTAGCCATACCCTCATAGGATTCAAGCCTGGGTTAAAGGTTCTAACCACTAGGCCACAGGTTCTGTTCATTTTTATCAGTTGAGCCAGGGGAAATTTAAATGTTTTTCTGTCAAGTCACCCAGCAGATCCAAATATCCAAATATTTATCAGTTTTTTACAAATTTGAAAATATGATTTGGTGTCTGGATGGCCGCTGGAATGGGGCCGAAAGGTAAAAAGGAAGCTGTGATGCTCCTTCAATATACCAGGGTGATTTGACACCAAAAACATTAACCCTTCCCTGGTACAAAGCTGAAAGGATTAGATACTGTAGCCTAGAGGTTAATTAAACATAGAAACATAGAAGTCTGACGGCAGAAAAAGACCACATGGTCCATCTAGTCTGCCCTTATACTATTTTCTGTATTTTATCTTAGGATGGATATATGTTTATCCCAGGCATGTTTAAATTCAGTTACTGTGTATTTATCTACCACGTCTGCTGGAAGTTTGTTCCAAGGATCTACTACTCTTTTCAGTAAAATAATATTTTCTCATGTTGCTTTTGATCTTTCCCCCAACTAACTTCAGATTGTGTCCCCTTGTTCTTGTGTTCACTTTCCTATTAAAAACACTTCCCTCCTGGACCTTATTTAACCCTTTAATATATTTAAATGTTTCGATCATGTCCCCCCTTTTCCTTCTGTCCTCCAGACTATACAGATTGAGTTCATTAAGTCTTTCCTGATACGTTTTATGCTTAAGACTTTCCACCATTCTTGTAGCCCATCTTTGGACCCGTTCAATTTTGTCAATATCTTTTTGTAGGTGAGGTCTCTTCTCTGCCTTACAAGGCAAAGGCTGCAAGTTCAAATCCCAGTGAGGGTATGGCCAGCTGATGAGGCCAGAACAAGGCCAAAATAGATCTATCCTAGTCTCTCTTAATTTTCAAATTCAGCAGAAACATATATTGCATACATACCTACATGTTTTTTTCTGTAGAATCATCCTGGCATACCCAAATATGAGAGGGAGCATAATTCAAGGCAGTTAATTTTATATATAAATTTTATAGGTGGCGCAGTGGGTAGAGGGCAGTACTGCAGGCCACTAAAGCTGACGGCTAAATCTGTAGGTCAGCGGTTCAAATATCACCACCGGCTCAAGGTTGACTCAGCCTTCCATCCTTCCGAGGTGGGTAAAATGAGGACCCGGATTGTAGGGGCAATAGCCTGGCTCTTTTAAAAAGTGCTTTTGCTAACATGTAGTAAGACGACCTGAGTCTAAGGAGAAGGGTGGCATTAAAAAAACCCAATCAATCAAAGAAAGAAGGAAGGAAGGAAGGAAAGAAAGAAAGAAAGAAGGAAAGAAAGAAAGAGAAACAAAGAAAGAAAGCGAACAAACTATATTCTATATGTGTAACATATTTTTGCTGATAATGAAAAGGAAGGGAGACCAGTGTAGAGCTATTTCAAACTATTTTGCTCTCATCATCTAGCCATACCCTTACAGCTTCTACCAGGGAAGATACCACAAAGTGCTAATTGATTTATTATTGAAACTTCCTTAAAAGATGACCTAAGGTTATCTAATAGTATAATAATTGAAAAAGAAAGACCTGAAAAATTCACTCCTACTTCCTACTAAGCATCTATCACGTAAGCCAGCCTTCATTCTCTGTATAAATGCCACAACTTGACATTTATATATTTGTAGGGGTGTTTTCTCAGTCATTTTTCTCATTCATTCATTCATTTATTAATTAATTAGATTTGTATGCCGCCCTTCTCCGTAGACTCGGGGCGGCGAACAACAATAATAAAACATTTACTTGTTGATTAAACTTTGAATTTCTACAATGCAAAGTTCGAAGTTTGGGCACTTTGCAATCCATTTCCTTAGATAAGGCAAATAGGGCAGGGATAGGGCGAATCTCTGGGGACAGTTGGTTCTAAAGCTTCGGAGCCATCAAAGAGAAGGCCCTGCCAACTGACATTGCTTGGCGGACAGGACTTGGAGAAGGCCGACATCATTAGCACCTGGTTAGGGCTAGAAAGAAACTTACTCAAAGCCTGTTAGAATAATGAAAAAAAAACCTTAGGGTTTTTTTTTTTTACAAAGACTTAGGGTTTGGAAAACATTCTTTTCAGAGAGAAACTATGAAAGAGCCTGCAAGAGCTGGGAAGATCATTAGCAGCTAGTTAAGGCTGAAAAAAAAAAGCTACATTCAGAGTATAAAACACACCCTATTTTAGGGAGGAAAAAGGTGGGTTTTATACACCAAAAAATACGGTATTTATTAATTAGACTTCTATGCTGCTCTAAGTGCTTGGGTGGAAAGATGATAATAAATGGACGATAAAAAATTGGCTGCAGGTACATGGTGGACCACATTCACTACGAAATTATGGAAATTAGATTACATAACTATAAAGAAGAGAAGTTAGCAGCAACAACGAGGCGGTGGGAGAAGGTTAAAAATTATATATTAACAACATCCGCAAGCAATGCAAATGTAAGAAATTAAATTCAATCACTTTGTAAAGAATGAATAATGTAACCCAGAGATGAAGCAAATGAAGGATACAAAATTGAATCTTCCTTGGTGAAGGGAATTTTTATTTTTATTTTTGGTGATGGCACATTTTACACTTTACGTTTTGTCTTTTGTAAAATTAAAAAAAATCAATTAAAAAATTATATTTTAAAAAAAAGACTTCTATGCTGCTCTTCTCGAAGCAAAGAATATTCTCGAAAAATATGCTACATAATTCAAAGTGCTAAAAAATTAAAAATATAAAAGAGCCCTTGACGCATAAGATTCTACAAATAAATTCATGTGATGGATTGATTCCTTCCTATGGATGAGTTCTAGAGTTTATCTTTCACTGTTCCCAAAGTTAATAATATCCATGTGATGTTAAGATGCAGCCAGCTTGGAGACGCGACTTCTAAACAGTTATCCTATTCATGGTGCAAAGACTTCCCTCCTTCATCAAGCCACTGAAAAGAGTTGGAAATAGTTGTTATTACTGTATTCAAATGGTTGGCAGACATGATCTGTGTCAGGCGCAAAGAACCCAGGAGCCTTATTTGAGTTCGTAGTAAGAGTTTCTTACGGATAGTTCTCAACTTATTTAGCGACTGTTGAAAGTTACAACTGAAAAAAGGCACTGTTTTTCGCACAGCATCCCCTTGATCACGTGAGCAGGGTGTCCAGCAAACTTGGAAAATCGGAATTATCAGGGAAATCGGCGGTTCGGGAAATACCAGGGAATTATAGAAACAGAGAAGATTGACGGCAGAAAAAGACCTCCTGGTCCATCTATTTATTTATTATTTATTTATTATTTAGATTTGTATGCCGCCCCTCTCCGCAGACTCGGGGCGGCTCACAACAAAGTGAAAAACAATTTATAACAAATCTAAATTTCTACTAAAAACATTTTAAAAGCCCCATTTTCTAAACACACATACATACACACATACCATTCATAAATTGTATATGCCCGGGGGAGATGTCTCAGTTCCCCCATGCCTGACGACACAGGTGGGTCTTAAGGAGCTTACGAAAGGCAAGGAGAGTAGGGGCAGTTCTAATCTCCGGGGGGAGTTGGTTCCAGAGGGTCGGGGCCGCCACAGAGAAAGCTCTTCCCCTGGGGCCCGCCAACCGACATTGTTTAGTTGACGGGACCCGGAGAAGGCCCACTCTGTGGGACCTAATCGGTCGCTGGGATTCGTGCGGCATCTAGTCTGCCCTTATACTATTTCCTGTATTTTATCTTAGGATGGATATATGTTTATCCCAGGCATGTTTAAATTCAGTTACTGTGGATTTACCGACCGCGTCTGCTGGAAGTTTGTTCCAAGCATCTGCTACTCTTTCAGTCAAATAATAATATTTTCTCAGGTTGCTTCTGCTCTTTCCCCCGACTAACCTCAGATTGTGCCCCCTTGTTTTTGTGTTCACTTTCCTATTAAAAACACTTCCCACCCTAACCTTATTTAACCCTTGAACATATTTAAATGTTTTGATCATGTCCCCCCTTTCCCTCCTGTCCTCCAGACTATACAGATGGCGTTCATTCACTCTTTCCTGATATGTTTTTATGTTTAAGACCTTCCACCATTTTTGTAGCCTGTCTTTGGACCCGTTCAATTTTATCAATCTCTTTTTATAGGCGAGGTCTCCAGAATTATCAGGGAATTCGTGAAAAAAACGGAATAAATCAAGGGGAGAAAACAAACTGTATTAAAATGTTTAAAAGTCAGGGAAAAAATCTATCTATCTATCTATCTATCTATCTATCTATCTATCTATCTATCTACCTACCTACCTACCTACCTACCTACCCATTTAGCCATCCATCCATCCATCCATCTATCATCTATCTATCTATCTATCTATCTATCTATCTATCTATCTATCTATCATCTATCTATCTATCTATCTATCTATCTATCTATCTATCTATCTATCTGTTTAGCCATTTAGCCATCCATCCATCTATCATCTATCTATCTATCTATCTATCTATCTATCTATCTATCTATCTATCTATCTATCCGTTTAGCCATTTAGCCATTTAGCCATCCATCCATCCATCCATCATCATCAATCTATCTATCTATCTATCTATCTATCTATCTATCTATCTATCTATCTATCATCTATCTATCTATCTATCTATCTATCTATCTATCTATCTATCTATCTATCTACCTATCCGTTTAGCCATTTAGCCATCCAGCCATCCATCCATCCATCTATCATCATCTATCTATCTATCTATCTATCTATCTATCTATCTATCTATCTATCTATCTATCTTCTATCTATCTATCTATCTATCTATCTATCTATCTATCTATCCATCCATTCATTTAGCCATCCATCCATCTATCTATCTATCTATCTATCTATCTATCTATCTATCTATCTATCTATCTTCTATCTATCTATCCATTTAGCCATCCATCTATCTATCTATCTATCTATCTATCTATCTATCTATCTATCTATCTATCTATCCATCCATCCATCCATCCATCCATCCATCCATCTATCCATCCATCCATTTAACCATCCATCCATCCATCCATCCATCTAATTAAATTTCTATGTCTCCCAACTCCCTAGGGACTCAGGTGGAAACGCTGCATATAATAAACGTGGAAAGAAATGGAAATGTTCTTTATACTTGGAAGGTAAGGCCAGTTATTTCTTACTTGGGAAACGGCCATATATGGCAATGGTGTCAAGATAAGGGTGTGTTCATGCATAGGATCTGGGAACGTCCAGGAGTGCAGAAATTTTGGAAAGAAGGATCAAGAGGGTATTAATAGGATGTTAACAATACGATGGACAATTACAAATGGAATGGCGGTTTTAGTTAAAAGGAACGAGATGGGAGAATTTAGAGAAATTGAAGCAGCGATAGAAAGCGCTCAGGCTGTAATAGTCCTAGGCTGGAAGGATGCCACAAAATGGACAATGCAAAATTGGTATTGGTACATGGTGGATCATATTAATAGTTTGAGATTATGGATAAGAGGATGAATTCGGCCAGTGAAACTAATCTGCAGGAACTGATGGGGCGATGGGAAAAGGTAAGAGGATATGTGGAATTCGAGACCAAGCTACAAAGAATCTCTGAGACCGCCTTCTGCTGCACGAATCCCAGTGACCGATTAGGTCCCACAGAGTGGGCCTTCTCCGGGTCCCGTCAACTAAACAATGTCGGTTGGCGGGCCTCAGGGGAAGAGCCTTCTCTGTGGCGGCCCCGACTCTCTGGAACCAGCTCCCCCCAGAGATTAGAACTGCCCCCACCCTCCTTGCCTTTCGCAAACTCCTTAAAACCCACCTTTGTCGTCAGGCATGGGGGAACTGAGATATCTCCCCCGGGCCTATATAATTTATGTATGGTATGTTTGTATGTATGTCTGCTTAAAAATGGGTTTTTTAAACTATTTTAAATTTTAAATTGTAAATTATTAGATTTGTCAGGAATTGTTTTTATTGTGTTGTGAGCTGCCCCGAGTCTACGGAGAGGGGCGGCATACAAATCTAATAGATAGATAGATAGATAGATAGATAGATAGATAGATAGATAGATAGATAGATAGATAGATAGATAGATAAAGAGAGATAGATAGATAGATAGATAGATAAAGAGAGATAGATAGATAGATAGATAGATAGATAAAGAGAGATAGATAGATAGATAGATAGATAAAGAGAGATAGATAGATAGATAGATAGATAAAGATAGATAGATAGATAGATAGATAGATAGATAGATAGATAGATAGATAGATAGATAGATAAATAAGAATTACTTTATAACATGTAGATATATATATTGCTCTTAAGTTAAAATGTTATATAGAAACTATGCCCTCATTTCAGTGGAGGGATATGGATGATGTTTGGGGGGTGGGCACCCTGATCATTAAGCACGTTGTTATTTGTTGTATGAATGTTTTATTATTATTATTATAAAAATCAATTTAAAAATTCAATTTAAAAAAAGAGAAATGGTCATATGTACCGGTACTTTAATTCTCTTTCCCCCCTGCCCCGCCCTCCCCCCCTGGGGCAAGTACATTTTTACTGGTGATGGAATCTTGAATTAGGCTAAAGAATGAGGTCCATTGTTTAGCAAAATGAAGGAAAGTACAACATCATTTATGGAATATAGATTTAACAGAGTTGAAGGGGACTGTGGAGGTTGTCTGTCTGTCTGTCTGTCTATCTATCTATCTATCTATCTATCTTCTATCTGTCTGTCTGTCTCTGTCTGTTTATCTGTCTTTCTGTCTATCTATCATATCTCTCTCTCTGTCTCTCTCTCTGTCTCTCTCTCTCTCTCTTTTTATATATATATGTATGTATGTATGTATGTATGTATGTATGTATGTATGTATGTATGTATGTATATATGTATGTATGTATGTAGATTGTTCTGAGTTCGGGTTTTGCCCTGTGTAATATTTTCCATTTTACAACAGCACGAAGCTTAAAACTTCAGCCTGATGATGGTGAATGTGATTTCACCGAAAGGTTTTGCCCTGTGTAATATTTTCCATTTTACAACAGCACGAAGCTTAAAACTTCAGCCTGATGATGGTGAATGTGATTTCACCGAAAGGTTTTGCCCTGTGTAATATTTTCCATTTTACAACAGCACGAAGCTTAAAACTTCAGCCTGATGATGGTGAATGTGATTTCACCGAAAGGTTTTGCCCTGTGTAATATTTTCCATTTTACAACAGCACGAAGCTTAAAACTTCAGCCTGATGATGGTGAATGTGATTTCACCGAAACGTCGCATAGACATGCAAAATATTACACAGGGCAAAACCCGAACTCAGAACAATCTACATACATATACCCGTGAAAATTTACGAAAACAAATATATATATATATAGTCTATCTTCTATCTATCTATCTATCTTCTATCTGTCTGTCTGTCTATCTTCTATCTCTCTCTCTCTATCTCTCTCTATCTATCTTCTATCTATCTATCTTCTCTCTCTCTCTCTCTCTCTCTCTATCTATCTTCTGTCTGTCTGTCTATCTATTGTCTGTCTATCTTCTATCTATCTACCTATCTACCTACCTACCTATCTATCTATCTATCTATTACTAAGAAGAGGAGATGGAAAGTTTACTTTGTATTTTTTATTTTATTTCCTCTTATCGCATATGTTGACTATCCCTCCCTGTCCAGATAGGAACACAAGAAGAGCCATGCTGAATTGGGCCAAAGCCCATCGAGTCCAGCATTATGTGTCCCACAGTGACCCACCAATTGTCCATGGGGATCTTGAGCAGAAAGAGAAGGCAAAACGCTCCCTTTCCCTTGACCCCCAACAAATGGGACCCAAGGGAACCCTGCCTGCCTCAACCAACATAGAGGTGGCACATGGACATCCATTTCAATAACCACCGATATACTTGGCATCCATGAATCTGTCTAATCCTGCCTTGAAGCTATCAAGACTGACAGCTGTCACGACCTCTTCTGGAAGTGAATTCCATAAACCAATGAGCCTCTGGGTGAAGAAATAATTCCCTTTATTTGTCCTCACTTTCATACCTATGAGCTTTAGAGAGGGCCCCCTCGTCCTAGTATTGTGTGATAGAGAAAATAATTTTTCTCTATCCACCTTTTCTATCCCATGTATGATTTTATACAATTCAATCAAGTCACCTCTTAAATGCTGTCTTTCAAGGCTGAAGAGACCAAGGCGTTGCAACCTGGTTTCCTAAGGGAAGGGCTCCATTTCCTTGATCATTCTTGTTGCCCTTTTTTGCATCTTTTCCAGTTCTATTATATCCTCCTTGAGGTATGGTGACCAGAACTGTACACAGTATTCCAAATGTGATCTCACCACTAACCCCATGCAGCAAATAAAAACAAGGCATTACATTAAAACAAATGAGTTTTTTGTAGCATAGGATTGAAAGAATAGAAAATAATTTCTTTTTTTAAATATTGTTGCTTTTTCATTAAGAAAAAAACCCCAGTTCTGGAGACCTCACCTACAAAAAGATATTGACAAAATTGAACGGGTCCAAAGAATGGTGGAAGGTCTTCAGCATAAAACGTATCAGGAAAGACTTAATGAACTCAATCTGTATAGTCTGGAGGACAGAAGGAAAAGGGGGGACATGATCGAAACATTTAAATATGTTAAAGGGTTAAATAAGGTTCAGGAGGGAAGTGTTTTTAATAGGAAAGTGAACACAAGAACAAGGGGACACAATCTAAAGTTAGTTGGGGGAAAGATCAAAAGCAACATGAGGAAATATTATTTTACTGAAAGAGTAGTAGATCCTTGGAACAAACTTCCAGCAGACGTGGTTGGTAAATCCACAGTAACTGAATTTAAACATGCCTGGGATAAACATATATTCATCCTAAGATAAAATACAGGAATTAGTATAAGGGCAGACTAGATGGACCAGGAGGTCTTTTTCTGCCGTCAGTCTTCTATGTTTCTATGTTAATTATTTTTCCTCTGTCTTTTTTTATGTACCAAGAGTAGCTCGACATATAGGAATTAAGTAGTTCCAAATGCTCTAGCCCTTTGTAACGATAAGATGCCAACTTTTAAATTTAGGCATATCCCAGACTGTAGCTAAAATAAAACTGGTAAAGTTTTGACAAGTGTCTTCCCAATGGAGAGCAAATATTTAAAAAGGTATTAAAATACGAATATTTATCACACAATTACTCTTTTTACAGGGACCTCAGGAGTGCACCAATGTTGGATTGTATGACGATGGTGATAAAAAAAACCAGGTACTGTATGTCTTATTTGCTGTATTTGTCTTCCGTGAGGATTAAATGAAGTTGGACAATGACATGTTGGCTTTTTAAAGTTACCGGCAGGATTGCTTCAAAAGAAATGGTATCCTTTGCAGTGAAATCAACAAGCATGAGGTCTGGCTATATAAGTATATACAGCAAAATTATATAAGCAAAACTATACATTAGTCTCCGGTCACAATTCAAGGTGTTGGTTATCACCTATAAAGCCCTACATGGCTTTGAACCAGATTATTTAGGGGACCGTCTCCTGCTGCAGGACTCCCAGAGACCAATAACATTTCACAAGGTTGGCCTTCTCCAGGTCCCGTCGACTAAGCAATGCAGTTATTATTATTATTATTATTATTATTATTATTATTATTATTATTATTATTATTATTTATTAGACTTGTATGCCGCCCCTCTCCGTAGCCTCGGGGCGGCTCACAACAATAACAAAGACAATGTAAGAACAAATCTAATAATTTAAAAAAACACTAAAAAACCCATTATTAAAAGCAAGAGCATACACACAAACATACCATGTATAAATTGTATAGGCCCGGGGGAGATGTCTCAGTTCTCCCATGCCTGACAGCAGAGATGGGTCTTAAGAACTTTACGAAAGGCAAGGAGGGTGGGGGCAATTCTAATCTCCGGGGGGAGCTGGTTCCAGAAGGTTGGGACCGCCACAGAGAAGGCTCTTCTTCTGGGTCCCTCCAAACGACATTGTTTAGTTGACGGGACCCGAAGAAAGCCAACTCTATGGGACCTAACCGGTCGCTGGGATTCGTGCGGCAGAAGGCGGTCCCGGAGATATTCTGGTCCGATGCCATGAAGGGCTTTATAGATCATAACCAACACTTTGAATTGTGACCGGAAACTGATCGGCAACCAATGCAGACTGCGGAGTGTTGGTGTGACATGGGCATACCTGGGGAAGCCCATGATTGCTCTCGCAGCTGCATTCTGCACGATCTGAAGTTTCCGAACACTCTTCAAAGGTAGACCCATGTAGAGAGCGTTACAGTAATCGAACCTCGAGGTGATGAGGGCATGAGTGACTGTGAGCAGTGAGTCCCGATCCAAATAGGGCCGCAACTGGTGCACCAGCCGAACCTGGGCAAACGCCCCCCTTGCCACAGCTGGAAGATGTTTCTCTAATGTGAGCTGTGGATCGAGGAGGACGCCCATGTTGCGGACCCTCTCTGAGGGGGTCAATAATCCCCCCCACCAGGGTTATGGACGGACAGATGGAATTGTCCCTGGGAGGCAGAACCCACAGTCACTCCATCTTATCTAGGTTGAGTTTGAGTCTGTTGACACCCATCCAGACCCCAACAGCCTCCAGGCACCGGGACCTGGCGGGACCGCAGGGGAGGGCCTTCTCTGTGGGTGCCCCGGCTCCATAGAACTGACTCCACCCCCTCCTCCAATGTCTGTACTGCTCTCCAGCAAGTATGAGTCACATCTGCATTCACACGTACGGTTGTATCAAATCATAGTTTCGTTCATCATGGTTTTGCTGAATCCCCCTTGTTTAGTTGGTTCACCTAAAATGCTAAACTGTCAATCTTGACACCTAAAATGACTCTTGACACCTAAAATGCTAAACTGTCAATCTAAGCATAGCCCATAAAATCATCTACTACAACATTCTTCCTGTCAACGACTACTTCAGCTTCAACCACAACAACCTACGAGCATACAACAGATACAAACTTAATGTAAACCGCTCCAAACTCGACTGCAGGAAATACGACTTTAGTAACCGAGTAGATGATGCATGGAACTCACTACCTGTGCAGTACCATCACCTAACCCCAAAAACTTTACCCTTAGACTATCCACTGTTGACCTCTCCCGATTCCTAAGAGGTCAATAAGAGGCGTGCAAAAGTGCACCAGCGTGCCTTACGTCCCCTGTCCTAATGTTTCTCTCTTACTAGTATCATGTATATGAGTACAGTGTTCCCTCGATTTCCGCGGGGGATGCGTTCCGAGACCGCCCGCGAAAGTCGAATTTCCGCGAAGTAGAGATGCGGAAGTAAATACACCATTTTTGGCTATGGACAGTATCACAAGCCTTCCCTTAACACTTTAAACCCCTAAATTACCATTTCCCATTCCCCTAACAACCATTTACTAAACATTATTACTGGTACTCACCATTGAATAAGACACTTAGTGATCCTGATATTTATAAACATAAATATTTATTAACAATAATTATTTTTTTTGTTATTTATTCGCAAAAATTATTAGTTTGGTGATGACATATGATGTCATTGGGTGGGAAAAACCGTGGTGTAGGAAAAAAACCGCGAAGTATTTTTTAATTAATATTTTTTGAAAAACCGTGGTATAAGCTATTCGCGAAGTTTGTACCCGCGAAAATCGAGGGAACACTGTATTCTTATATCTAATGTTTCTTCTTATTTATTTATTTTTACTAGTGTCATGTATATGAATATTATTATATCTTTACATACCTCCAATATGTACTTGACAAAATAAATAAATAAATAATAATAATTAGCATTCACAAAAACTTGGTGCCTAAATTGTGTACCTTCTTACCAAGCTAAACCCAAGCGTGCTACATTTGTGCCTTAGCTTGATTTGGGGAATTCCCGGTTTGTAATCCAGGTTACCTCCGTTTCTTTTTCAAATAGCACTTGTACACTTTCGAAAAGGACCTGTGTGTGATCAGCTGCTCCATCAATCGTGAAAAGACCTTGTTAGGTAAGTTTTCCTGTTTGAGGGATGTTTTATGTTCATCTGGATGCCCTTCACAAATTGACAAATTTCATGGCAATCTCTCTCTTTTTGCTCTTGTTTCTAATTCAGGTACAGTGGTCCCTCTACTTACAAACTTAATTCGTTCTGTTTTTTCCCCAATATATTTTTATTAATTTTCTTAAAATGGACAAAACTGACAAACATACATTTAATATAAAAATGGGGTTATATCTTCCCCGCTTATTCTAGAAGTAAAATTTCAATACAGAAAGAGAATACATTCAAAAATACTTAAATTCAACTTATTGCTTTAAATGAAAAGAAGAAATTTGTTTTACCTTATGTAATAAATTTTCATACATAAACGTAATTCTAACATAACTCTTAAATCATATCAATGCTAATTCTAACATAAATCTTAAATCATATCACTGCTAATATAATTCTCTTATTTATTTATTCATTATTTTAATATTTCTTCTTTTTTTATCCATATATACACTTTGTTCCATATCTCATAAAATTCTGTTTCTTCTTGGTCTTTTAACCGTCTTGTCATCATATCCATTTCAGCGCAGTCTAATATTTTCTTAATAACTTCCTCTTCTTTGAGGATATTTTCCCCTTTCCAATTTTGCGCATATATTATCCTGGCCGCGGTCAAAATATGAATAACTAGGTGTAAAATTTCTTTCTTGTATCTCTGATTAGTTATGCCCAGTAAATAAAATTCCGGGATTATTTCTATCTCCTGTTTTACTATTTCTTTTATCATTCTTTCTATCATTCTCCAATATAGCTTGACTTTACTACATGTCCTCCATTGATGATAATAAGATACAAACTTAATTCGTTCTATGACCAGGTTCTTAAGTAGAAAGGTTTGAAGCAATTTCCCCCATAGGAATCAATGTAAAAGCAAATAATGCGTGCCATTGGGGAAACCACAGGGAGGGTGGAGGCTGTGTTTCCTCCCAGGAGATTCCTAGAGAGGCCCCACGGAGGCTTCTCCCCGCCTTTTCCGGCCCTGTTTCCTCCCAGGAGATTCCTAGAGAGGCTCCACGGAGGCTTCTCCCTGCCTTTTCTGGTTACAGTTTCTGCGGCTCGGGTTTGTAAGTGGAAAATGGTTCTCGAGAAGAGGCAAAAAAAATCTTGAACACCCGGTTCTTATCTAGAAAAGTTCGTAAGAAGAGGTGTTCTTAGGTAGAGGTACCACTATATACCTGCCTCTACCTAGGATCAAACTCACAACTTCCTGATTTATCATTATCATTATTATTACTCTACTCATACATTAACAGGTTACGTCCGACTCTTGACAGTTCTATGAGCTAGGTCCCCCCAACACATCGTCTGACCTTACTGTACTTTTGAATTGTTTTGTGCTCGGGCTGGGGTCAGCTTTGAAGGTGATTCAACGCTTTACATTTTCAATAACTTCTTGTTTTTTTAATAGCCATCAGTTTTCTTCAGGCAACACAGGAAGAGAAAAAATTCCCTTTTCAAACAGGTACGTGAATTATCTTAAACCAGGGGTGTCAAACTCCATTTCATTGAGGGCTGCATCGGGGTTATGGGGTGGGGGGGGGGGGGGTGGGATTGGGTTGGTAAAAGTTTGTTTAATTTTTTCCCTGCAGTTTCCATATATACATCAATGCATATGCCTTAAAGCAGATCAATAACATATATAATTATACATTCTTATCCACTCAATCACCTATTTTATGCTGCTATTAATCAGTCTGTATTTCTTCTTTTCTTTACATTCCCCCTTCCTCTATCTCAGTGGTTCTCAACCTTTCTAATGCCGCCACCCCTTAATACAGTCCCTCATGTTGTGGTGTCCCCCAACCATAAGTCCAGCGCCAAGTCTCCCAACAGAGCTTTAAGCTCATTGGCAGGAAGGTCAGAGGGACACCCCCACTGTAAACGCCTGATTGGTCGGATTGTAAAAATATGTTCCAAGGCGCCAGAATAGAAGTTTTAGTTCCTTTATTTATCTTTTTATTTATTTCTTTATTTTTATTTTATTTATTTATTCATTTGTCCAATACATAAATACATAGGAAGAAAATAGACATCTGATAATATAAAAAGTGGGTGAAGGTGAACTTAGAGGAGAGGATATATGAAAGGAAGAGAATATATAAGATAGGTGAAAAAAAGGAAAGACAATTGGACAGGGGACGAAAGGCACACCAGTGCACTTATGTACGCCCCTTACTGGCCTCTTAGGAACCTGGAGAGGTCAATCGTGGAGAGTCTAAGGGAGAAGTGTTGGGGGTTAGGGGTTGGCACAATTGAGTCCGGTAATGAGTTCCACGCTTCGATAACTCGATTGTTGAAATCACATTTTCTAATGCCTTAACAGTTCCTCATGTTGTGGTGACCCCCAACCATAAGTCCAGCGCCCATTCTCCCAACAGAGCTTTAAGCTCATTGGCAGGAAGGTCAGAGGGACACCCCCACTGTAAACGCCTGATTGGTCGGATTGCAAAAATATGTTCCAAGGCGCCAGAATAGAAGCTTTAGCTCCTAACACCATGGAAAATTTATCTTTTCCCATGGTCTTAGGCGAACCCTGTAAAACGGCCGTTCGGTCCTGACCTCCAGGTTGAGAACCACTGTTCTGTCCCCATCTCCTCCTCTATCTACCTTCTTACTCCTTCTCTCCTCCTTCCTACTTCTCTCCACTCCTCCCTTCTCTTTCTACTTCCTCTTCCTCCCTCTTGACCTTTCCCTGTGTGATTCTAATCCTAACTCATCTTATATTTAACAGACCGATAATATATTCCTGTACATCTTTAAATTAATAATTAAACTCTCCGAGTCTGCGGAGAGGGGCGGCATACAAATCTAATAAATAATAATAATAATAATTGGTGTCCCTTCTAAATTCATTGGTTTTTTAAAATATCATATCTATACATCTCTGTTTTCTAGGTCTATACCAGTGTTTTTCAACCAGTGTGCCGAGGCACACTAGCGTGCCGCGAGACATGATAAGGTGTGCCGCAAAGCTCATAGAGAGAAAGAGAGCAAGAGAGAGAGAAAGAAAGAGAAAAAGAAAGCAAGAGAGAGAGAGAGAAAGAGAAAAAGAAAGCAAGAGAGAGAAAGAGAGAGAGAGAGAAAGAAAGCAAGAGAGAGAAAGAGGGAGGGAAGGAGACAGAGAGAAAGACATAGAGGGAGGTAGGGAGAGAGAGAGAAAGAGAATAAAAAAGAGGAAGGAAGGAAGAGAAAGAAAGGGATGGAGAGAGAGAGAGAAAAGAGGAAGGGAGGGCGAGAAAGAGGGAGGGAGAGAGAAATAAAGCAAAAGGGAGGAAGAGAGAGAGAGAGAGAATTTTTTTGTCCAAACTTTTTTTTAGCCCGCCCCCCAGCTCAATGTGCCCCAGGGTTTCATAAATATAAAAAATGTGCCACGGCTCAAAACAGGTCGAAAATCACTGGTCTATACTGTTAATCTAATGCTGCCTCCTCAAAATCTAATTTTGTCACCTGGATTTGTCACCACCGTTTATTCTCCATTATCAGGGTTGCTTTGCTGGATGGGGAATTCTGGGAGTTTATCTATCTATCTATCTATCTATCTATCTATCTATCTATCTATCTATCTATCTATCTATCTATCTACTTATTTATTTATTTTGTCCAATACATAATACACATTGAAGAGAAAGATATGTAATAATATAAGTAAAGAAAAGAATAGAAGAAAAGATATAAAAGTATAGGTGAACATATTTGAAAGGAAGAAAAGATAAATGAGATAAGGAGAGACAATTGGACAGGGGACGGAAGGCACACTGGTGCACTTATGCACGCCCCTTACTGACCTCTTAGGAACCTGGAGAGGTCAATCGTGGATAGTCTAAGGGAGAAATGTTGGGGGTTAGGGGTTGACACTACTGAGTCGGGTAATGAGTTCCACGCTTCGACAACTCGGTTGCTGAAGTCATATTTTTCACAGTCAAGTTTGGAGCCGTTAATATTAAGTTTGAATCTGTTGCGTGCTCTTGTGTTGTTGCGGTTGAAGCTGAAGTAGTCATTGACAGGTAGAACGTTGCAGCATATGATCTTGTGGGCAATACTTAGATCGTGTTTTAGGCGACGTAGTTCTAAGCTTTCAAGACCTAGGAAGTCCACCAGGCTTAAAGTTGCCAAGGTTGGAGACCCCTGTCATAAACCATTGAATTATGGATTAATATTCTGTTTTTTAATTGCAGTTCCTAAATGTCTGACCTTGCTAATTGAAATTCACCCGATTAATAATGTGAAGGTTTTAAAAGCCGTGGACAGCTGCATCCGAGCACAAGTAAGTGATTTTACTGACCTTTTTTCCTCCAGATTTAAAAGTATTTGTATGGCAGCACAGTGCTAAAAACAGGGTGTCCAGCAAACCTGGAAAACAGGTAAATCAGGGAATTATCAGGGAAATCGGCGGTTCGGGAAATATCAGGGGATTCGTGGAAAAAATGGAATAAATCAGGGGGGAAAACGAACTATTAAAATGTTTAAAAGTCAGGAAAAAATCACGTAAAAATACCCAACCAACAGATCACGCTGCCTGGCAGAGTCAAGCAAAAATGAGCATAATTGTGGAAACAACTTACTTCTTCAGCTGCCGATATTTCTCCATGGCTTAGCCATTTGGTATGACATCGTCTACGACCGTGCCTTAACTAGATCGCAAGTTACAGGGAAATGTCACGGAAATATCAGGGAATTTCAAAATGCTTTTCCCCCGGACACCCTGTAAAAAGCACTAAATGCATTGCATCTTTGTTAAAAAAAAAATTACTAATAATATTATACTGATGTAATGTAATTTTTTTTAGTGTAAGATGGGAAAACGATTGTTTTTTTCTTTTCTGGAGGTTTTCTTATTTGATCATATATAAGTTCTATAGAATGTTTTTTTAATGGAAGAAAGATAAACCTCCATTTTTTATATGTTTTATTTTTAAGCATGGTTTTAATGTTTGTTTTTTATCCCATGTTGGAGAAAAATAAAATCTGTACAGTGGTACCTCTACCTAAGAACGCCTCTACTTAAGAACTTTTCTAGATAAGAACCAGGTGTTTAAGATTTTTTTGACTCTTCTTAACAACCGTTTTCTACTTAAGAACCCGAGCCCGGAAAAATTTCCCAGGAAATTTGAGAGCTGCACGAAGGCCCGGCCAGGAGATTCCTAGAGAAGCCCCAAGATGGCTTCTCCCTACGTTTTCTGGCCCTGTTTCCTCCCAGGAGATTCCTAGAGAGGCCCCATGGAGGCTTCTCCCTGCCTTTTCCGGTTACAGTTTCGGAGGCTCGGGGTTGTAAGTGGAAAATGGTTCTTGAGAAGAGGCAAAAAAATCTTGAACACCCGGTTCTTATCTAGAAAAGTCCGTAAGTAGAGGCGTTCTTAGATAGAGGTACCACTGTAATGTTAATAGAATCCAATTATGAGTCTCCATTAGACATATATGTCATTCAGTGGCAAACCATAATATATATTTTAAAATCACTGAACAATTCTCTTTTTCAGTTTCTATATCCCCTTACAAATAAAAAGCCGTTGACTGATAGCTGCCTTTTACTCATTTCTGAAGATAAATGTAAGTGCTTTTAGTTCTGCATTTTGATTGCAAGTTCCTGAGCAGGTTCTGGGTTTAATGTTTTTAAAAGGATTACAAACGCTCATGCATATCAGAATTACATCTTGAAAATGCTGCATTGTATGTGGTGCTCCTGGTGTTTTCCACGCATGTTCGGAATAACGGGGTTTATGGGCACGAGTACGTGGGAGGAATTCTTCAAATAATTGTATTCTGCTTTAATTAATTAACAAAAATAAATACGGTATGCAGGCCATTCTACAGAGACCGCATTCAAAATTAACCTGGAAAAATAAAATCAAAGGCTTGGGTGATTAAGTATTATATTTTTTATAAAAAGTGTTTGTATTTTATTTTTCTCCAGAATTGCCATTTATGCATCAATACATATACCTTAAAATCATATCAACAACAAACATGCTTGTGCATTTTCTTTATACAATCAAATATAGTGAGTACTAGGATTATATAATCACTCGGGAAGGTTTAGAACAGTTGTTCTCAACCTAGGGGTTGGGATCCCTTTGGGGGTCGAATGACTGCTTCATAGGGGTCGCCTAAGACCATGTGTTCTTTTTGCCAACGATGTGAAACTTTTCAACACCACTGACAACACACTCACTCTCCAAAAAGACCTGGACTTTGTCTCAGACTGGTCTAACACCTGGCAACTTCAAATATCAACCAACAAATGCTCTACCCTCCACATCGGCAAAAAGAATCCAAACCGCACATACGAACTGAATAAACAATCTCTCACTGCCAACCCACACTCAGTAAAAGACCTTGGAATACTAATATCGAATGACCTAAGTGCTAAAGCCCATTGCAACAATATCGCCAAAAAAGCTTCTAGAGTTGTTAACCTGATCCTACGCAGCTTCTGCTCAGGCAATCTCACACTACTCACAAGAGCCTACAAAACTTTTGCCAGACCCATCCTTGAATACAGTTCATCTGTCTGGAACCCATACCACATCTCAGAAATCAACACCCTTGAAAATGTCCAAAGATATTTCACCAGAAAAGCCCTTCACTCCTCCACTCGAAACAGAATATCCTACGAAAATAGACTAACAATCCTGGGCCTAGAAAGCCTAGAACTACGGCGCCTAAAACACGATTTGAGTATTGCCCACAAGATCATGTGCTGCAACGTCCTACCGGTCAATGACTACTTCACCTTCAACCGCAACAACACAAGAGCACGCAACAGATTCAAACTTAATACGAACCGCTCCAAACTTGACTGTAAAAAATGTGATTTCAACAATCGAGTTATCGAAGGGTGGAACTCATTACCGGACTCAATTGTGTCAACCCCTAACCCCCAACATTTCTCCCTTAGACTCTCCACGATTGACATCTCCAGGTTCCTAAGAGGCCAGTAAGGGGCGTACATAAGTGCACTGGTGTGCCTTTCGTCCCCTGTCCAATTGTCTTTCCTTTCTCTCACTTATCATATATATTTTCTTTCTTTCATATATCCTCTCCTCTAAGTTCACTTTACCCTTGTATATATTACTACATGTCTATTTTTCTTCCTATGTATTTGTGTATTGGACAAATGAATAAATAAATAAAATAAAAATAAATAAATAAATAAATAAAAAGATAAATAAAAGAACTAAAACTTCTAGTCTGGCGCCTTGGAACATATTTGTACAATCTGACCAATCAGGCGTTTACAGTGGGGGTGTCCCTCTGACCTTCCTGCCAATCAGCTTAAAGCTCTGTTGGGAGAATTGGCGCTAGACTTATGGTTGGGGGTCACCTCAACGTGAGGAACTGTATTAAGGGGGCATGGCATTAGAAAGGTTGAGAACCACTGAGATAGAGGGAGGGGAATGTAAAAAAAAGAAGAAATACAGGCTGATAAATAACAGCATAAAAGAGGTACAAAAATAGGGTATTGGATCATGATTGAGTGGATAAAAATGTATTAACAAATACTGTATACAGACTCAATGCACAGATTTCTTAAATAATGCTTGATATACCTGTTACCTTGTACCTTGATATCCGCCGCCTAAGATTCTCTTTATATTTATTAAGATGCCGAAAAATTGGATATCCAAACTGTCAGAGAAGGAGATAGAGTGGTATGTTTTAATTTTCTTCCCCCTGGGCTTTTTTTTTTTGTTCTGGTTTCGAAATGAGATTGGACAGAGTTTTAAAAAATCCAAGTTTTTAAAACAATCCAAGTTCTAAATGTAGGGGGTTTTTTTTCATCCTGCAAAAAATAACACAGGTCTACAAAAAATATTTTTTGTAATCATCGCAGTTGACCTTGTACCGTTCTGAATAATTTTTTTGTTCTGATTTCAAAAATGTATGCAGTTGTTCTATAACAGGCATAGTTTCCATGGATCAGCATCATTTATTATAAGGTGTAGGAAATATACTGGCGACGTTATAAAAACAGTAATTACCAAATACACTGGGCACAGGGTTGGACTAGAAGGTCTCCAGGTTCCAATCATATTTATTCTACGTTCTGTGCATGACAGTGTGCTATTTCTCTCCTGTAATCGTGCTTATGTCCTCCCCTTTTAGACGATTGAAAATTTGAGCCAGCTTTCAAAAGAGAGGATTGTCGATGATCTCATTTGGTCCCAGTGGGATATGCGAGAACAAAGACTATTCTACATTGTCACAAAGGTGAAAAAACAAGGGGAAAAAGTTGTTCTCTTGGTCGTATATTCCTTGTACCGCATGTTATTTAATCATAATGGGTAGCCGACCCAAGTCTTCAGAGACGGGCGCCATACAAGTCTAATAAATTATTATTAATTAAGTGTTATTATTGATGTCCCTCTTAAAGTAGATGCAAAGTTATTTAGCCTATATAATTTATGTATGTTATGTTTGTCGGTATGTCTGCTTAAAAATGGGTTTTTTTTAACTATTTTAAATTTTAAATTGTATATTATTAGATTTGTTATGAATTGTTTTATTGTGTTGTGAGCCGCCCCGAGTCCACGGAAAGGGGCGGCATACAAATCTAATAAATAATAATAATAAAATAATAATAATAATATCCAGGGGTGGGCTTCAAAAATTTGAGCAAGAAATTCTCTGCCTGGTTGTTGGGTGGGCGTGGCCATTATGGGCGAGGCCTGGTCCGCCTCCTGCAGTACAGCGGGGGGAGGGGGGATTTTTGCCCTCCCTGGGTTCCGGAGGGTTTCCTCAAGCCTCTTGAAGGGCAAAAACAGCCTCCCCAGGCTTCAGAGGCCTTCTGGAGTCTAAGTCACCAACCTGTGGTCTGCGAGAAAATTTTGGTGGTCCACCCCAATGCAATATACAGTGGTACCTCGACATACGAGTTTAATTCGTTCCAGACCCGAGCTCGTATGTCGATCAACTCGCACCTCGAACGAATGCCTTTAGACTTTGTTTTTTGCGCCGAGATAACTGGAAGCAAGGAATTCTTGCGCCACCTAGTGGAAGCTCAGCTCGTATCCCGAATTTGAGCTCGGGTGTCGAACAGAAATTTCGCTCGCGTCTCGGCTCATAACTTGGAATACTCGCATGTGGAGCAGCTTGTATCTAGAGGTACTACTGTATATAAATTATACAAGCACTGTTACGAGATATATACAGTGATCCCTCTATTATCGCAAGGGTTCCGTTCCAAGACCCCTCGCGATAATCGATTTTTCGCGATGTAGGGTTGCGGAAGTAAAAACACCATCTGCGCATGCGCACCCTTTTTTTTCTATGGCCGCGTATGTGTAGATGGTGGAGTTTGCGTTCCCCGCCGCCCACGCAAAGGGGAAACCCCGATTCGGCTCCTCGCTGCTGCTGCGCTACCGAGCAGATCAGCTGCTGGGCGGCTGAAGGAACCTTCCCTGGGTCTTCCCCCTCTTGCTGGCAGGCGGGGCGAGCGGCGGGCATCAGCGAGGAGCCGGGGTTTCCCCTTTGCGTGGGCGGCCGGGAAGACCCAGGTTGGAGGTTCGGGGGGTGCTGGGAAGCCCCCCAGGCCGGCTGCGACCTTTTAAAACAGCCGCGCCGCTTCCCAGCTGAGTCCTGAAGCCAAACGCGGAAGTTCGCCTTTGGCGTTTGGCTTCAGGACTCAGCTGGGAAGCGGCGCGGCTGTTTTAAAAGGTTGCAGCCGGCCTGGGGGGCTTCCCAGCACCCCCCCGAACCCCCAACCCGGGACGGGGGGGTGCTGGGAAGCCCCCCAGGCCGGCTGCGACCTTTTAAAACAGCCGCGCCGCTTCCCAGCTGACTCCCGAAGCCAAACGCGGAAGTGGTTTTTTTTTTAATTAATAATTTTTTAAAAATTGCGATATAGCGTTTCGCGAAGATCGAGATCGCAAAACTCGAGGGATCACTGTACACCGATGTGGATCTACTTGGAAATGTAAAGATACGAAAATGTGAAAATTAATAAGAATTATTGTGAAAAAAAGAAAAAGAAATATGCCCGAATTGTTACCTAAGGAAATGGGGCAGAAACATTTTTTTTGAGTCCTAGGAAACAAGATATTAATTGAAAGCGGTTCAATCAAATATCTACCCGATTTACTGGTCTTCCTGTGAAATTCATTTCTGGTCCAGTCTACCAGGATAATGTTTACCTCCATAGGTCGAACATCAGTCTCTGTTAACGTATCTTTTCGTTGTAGGAAGAAGAAAGGGACACATTAAATTGCATCCAATTTTATCCCAATAACGACTTTAAACTAATAGTAAGTTCTCCTGCAAACTTTATATAGTGACAATGCTGTTGAATAGCACCTGGAGGGATTTGGGTGTGTTTATGTAGATCTTAAATGTGAGCCTGATGAATGCAAAAGACAAAATCCATTTCTAAACCTTAAACCCTCTCATATAAGCAGGGTTAAACAGAATTTAATAAGCCACATTTGATTGCTTTCAGACATTATTTTAAAGCAAGCAGATTTGGCATTATGGTTTAGCAGAGTATATGTGAATTGAAGGTCTACTGCTTGTGTGTTTTGATTATGGAATGCATGTGACTTGCCTCATTTAAGAAAAAAATACTTTCGAAAATAGAATCTATTTATCTATGCAATTGCCTAGCATTTTTGGAAGGAAGGAAGGAAGGAAGGAAGGAAGGAAGGAAGGAGATGGATGGATGGATGGATGGATAAACGGACTGACAGACAGACGATAGGTAGATAGGGAGGTAGGGGTAGACAGACAGGCAGACAGAAAGAAAAGAAAGAGAAATAAAGTAAGTACCTATGTAAGAAAAAATATTTTCCCCAGTTATATTTCAAATACTATTGCTTTTTAATCTTCTCCACTGGGATAACCCAAAGCTGCCTTTTGGTTTTTAAATAGCTTGAAGCACCTTTAGAGATCTCCGTGGCTGACATAAGATTAAGGTGAGTTTCAGAAGAGTGTGTGTGTGTTTATATGTGTATATTGTATGTATGTATGCATGTGTATTTTATACAGTGTGTTCGTTTATGCTTTGTGAATGGAATTAAGGAAGTACAGTTTTTTAATAATTGAAAAAGCAGATAAAATTTTTAAAAAACCCTACAACCCTCGAAAAGAAACTAGCATTGGTTAAACTATGTATACCGAAATTGTAAAATTGTAATATAATTTAAAATTAATGGTATTCTCTTTTCCTGTACACATGATTGGAGAAGAAAAAAAAATTACCCTAAATAAATAAAAGAAACTAGGAAGAAGGAAAACTAAACTTACACGGCATAGATTCTCCAGGTCCCGTCAACCAGATAATGTCCTTTGGCGGGGCCTAGGGGAAGAGCCTTCTCTGTGGGGGCCCCGACCCTCTGGAATCAACTCCCCCTAGAGATTCGTACTGCCGCCCCGCCCACTTTTTGCAAGAGTCTCAAGACTCACTTATGTCTCCAGGCTTGGGGCAATTAGATCTAGATACACACACACACGGCCAATAAATGTGATGTATGGCTGCGATTGAATTGTTGGACTGATTTTAATATACTGGGTTTTCAGCTTAGGTAGTTTTTTAATTAATTAGATTTGTTTTGTATTCACTGTTTTATATTGTATCCTGTGAGCCGCCCCAAGTTTTCAGAGAGGGGCGGCATGCAAATATAATAATAATAATAATAATAATAATAATAATAATAATAATAATAATAATAATAATTGTTATTGTTATTGTTATTGTTATTGTTATTGTTATTGTTATTGTTATTATTAATAATAAAAATTGTTATTAATAATAAAAATGGTTATTAATAATAAAAATTGTTATTAAAAATAATAATTGTTATTATTATATTATTATATAATAATCTATAATAATAATAATAGATTCACAAATACAAATAATAAAAATTCTGCCTAAGCATTTCAGACGCTAATAACGCTGTACAGTATCTGTATAATCCTGCCTAGCTAATCCATGTCAGTAAATAGTTTGCATGTTGCTAATTAATCTCACCTTTGCAAATCATTGAGTTGTTGGGACTGATAGTCTTATCCTTCCAACATCAATCAGCTGAACTGAATTGAATAAATAATATTTACAATGTCGAGGGTGCTTCGTTGTAGAATCTCCTGTTGAGTCCTTTTACATCGATTATGGACTTTTGTAATGTAGCTCTTGGAGATAAAGATGTAGTACTGTATCTCCCTTTTTCTCTTCCTAGATCTGTGAACTTGAATTACAGCTACTACCAAGACCAGGAAACTATACCGAAACCTTTGGATGTGCATGTTTTTACAAGTGATACAGGTCTGTATACATGAGAAACAAGCTAATTTTGGGGATGCAAGCATTGGCAACCGTTGAGTTATAGATTTGCAAATTCTCTTTTGGTACTGTTTTCTTAAATAAGGCAAGTCACATGCATTCCATAATCAAAACACACGAGCAGTAGATGTTCAATTCAAATATACTCTGCTAAACCATAATGCCAAATTTGCTTGCTTTATTTATTTATTTTATTTATTTATTATTATTATTATTATTATTATTATTATTATTATTATTATTATTATTATTATTATTATTATTATTATGGGCTTCTCCAAGTATGCCCATATCACTCCAACACTCCGCAGTCTGCATTGGCTGCCGATCAGTTTCCGGTCACAATTCAAAGTGTTGGTTATGACCTATAAAGCCCTTCATGGCACCGGACCAGAATATCTTCGGGACCGCCTCCTGCCGCACGAATCCCAGCGACCGGTTAGGTCCCACAGAGTTGGCCTTCTCCGGGTCCCGTCAACTAAGCAATGTCGTCTGGCGGGACCCAGGGGAAGAGCCTTCTCTGTGGGGGCCCCGACCCTCTGGAACCAGCTCCCCCCTGAGATTAGGATTGCCCCCACCCTCCCTGCCTTTCGTAAACTCCTTAAGACCCACCTTTGCCGTCAGGCATGGGGGAACTAAAACACCTCCCCCTTGCCCATGTTGTTTTGTTGATTGATTGACTGTGTGCCTGTTTTTTATATATACTGTTTTTTATGAGATTATTAATTTAAATTGGAACTGGATGGGTGGGCATTGGATTTGGTATTGTGTACTGTACTGTTTTTTATTGTTGTTGTGAGCCGCCCCGAGTTTGCGGAGAGGGGCGGCATATAAATCCAATAAACCTAAACCTAAACCTATTTATTTTGTCCAATACACAATGAGGGTTTTAGTGGGTATATATCTATATACACATAGTAAAATACATGAAGAAGGTTATAGAGGAGATGCTCATAGTAAAATATATCTAAGAAAGAATAGAAAAGAAGGTATAGTAATAGAACATATCAATGAAAGAATAGAAGAAGAGATATAGGAATAGAAGAAAGGGATAGGCATGGCATCGGACCAGAATATCTCCGGGACTGCCTTCTGCCCCACAAATCCCAGCAACCGGTTAGGTCCCATAGAGTTGGCCTTCTCCGGGTCCCGTCGACTAAACAATGTCATTTGGCGGGACCCAGGAGAAGATCCTTCTCTGTGGCGGCCCCGACCCTCTGGAACCAGCTCCCCCCAGATATCAGAGTTGCCCCCACCCTCCTTGCCTTTTGCAAGCTCCTTAAAACCCACCTCTGTCGTCAGGCATGGGGGAATTGAAATTTCCCTTCCCCCTAGGCTTATAGAGTTTATACATGGTATTCTTGTTTGTATGATTGGTCTCTTAAATTGGGGTTTTTTAGATTACTTTTTAATATTAGATTTGTTACATTGTTTTCTTTATTGTTGTGAGCCGCCCCGAGTCTTCAGAGAGGGGCGGCATACAAATCTAATAAATAAATAAATAAATAAATAAATAAATAAATAAATAAATAAATAAATAAATAAATAAATAGGAGATATAGGAGAGCAAATAGGACAGGGGACGGAAGGCACTCTAGTGCACTTGTACTCGCCCCTTACTGACCTCTTAGGAATCTGGATAGGTCAACCGTAGATAATCTAAGGGTAAAGTGTTGGGGGTTTGGGGATGACACTATGGAGTCCGGTAATGAGTTCCATGCTTCGACAACTCGGTTACTGAAGTCATATTTTTTACAGTCAAGTTTGGAGCGGTTAATATTAAGTTTAAATCTGTTGTGTGCTCTTGTGTTGTTGTGGTTGAAGCTGAAGTAGTCGCCGACAGGCAGGACGTTGCAGCATATGATCTTGTGGGCAATACTTAGATCTTGTTTATTTTATTTATTTATTTATTTATTATTTAGATTTGTATGCCGCCCCTCTCCGCAGACTCGGGGCGGCTCACAACAAGACACAACAAATCGTAACAAATCCAAATAAATTTAAATATTTAAAAAAGTTTAAAAAGAACCCCAATATACTAACAAGCACACACACAAACATACCATGCATAAATTGTACATGCCCGGGGGAGGTGTTTCAGTTCCCCCATGCCTGACGGCAAAGGTGGGTTTTAAGGAGTTTACAGAAGGCAGGGAGAGTAGGGGCAGTTGTAATCTCTGGGGGGAGTTGGTTCCAGAGAGTCGGGGCCGTCACAGAGAAGGCTCTTTCCCTGGGGCCCGCCAACCGACATTGTTTAGTTGACGGGACCCGGAGAAGGCCCACTCTGTGGGACCTAATCGGTCGCTGGGATTAAGGCGTCTTAGTTCTAAACTTGCTATACTGCAGACTGAGATAGCAATAGCATTTAGACTTTTATACCGCTTTATAGTGCTTTTACAGACCTCTCTAAGCGGTGTACACAATCAGCATATTAACCCCAGTATGAAATTCACTTTGAAATTCACTCAACAAATGTCTCACTTAAGAACAGAAACAGTGCTTTAAAAATATATTAGAATGTGCTGCGATGGATAGATTAACCTGGAAAAGAAAAAGAAAGAACAGAATTCTTTTTAACATAGGACTTGCCTTACCCACGGGATTTTTTTATGTTTGTTTTTTTAATGTATCAATAAAATATATATTTTTTTAAAACCCAGAAATTTTCGGCTCAATTGGGGTCGTGCCCTGAAGATTTACCTGTATATATAAGCATAAAACGTATCAGGAAAGACTGAATGAACTCAATCTGTATAGTCTGGAGGACAGAAGGAAAAGGGGGGACATGATCGAAACATTTAAATATGTTAAAGGGTTAAATAAGGTTCAGGAGGGAAATGTTTTTAATAGGAAAGTGAACACAAGAACAAGGGGACACAATCTGAAGTTAGTTGGGGGAAAGATCAAAAGCAACATTAGAAAATATTATTTCACTGAAAGAGTAGTAGATCCTTGGAACAAACTTCCAGCAGACGTGGTTGGTAAATCCACAGTAACTGAATTTAAACATGCCTGGGATAAACATATATCCATTGTAAGATAAAATACAGGAAATAGTAGAAGGGCAGACTAGATGGACCATGAGGTCTTTTTCTGCCGTCAGTCTTCTATGTTTCTATATGTTTTATTTCTAGGAAGTTTGTGTTTGTGTTATAGTTTGGCTAATACGAATTCCAAAGAAGTATCTTATTCGGTGGCTTTTCTACATAAAGGTAAGTTTATGCTGCCCCTTACAATATTATCCAGGTGTTATACTGATTAATGATTAATGAAGAGGCAGGTTGATCTAACGGCGAAGGCACCAGAACTAGAAAGAGTGCAGAGAAGAGCAACAAAGATGATTAGGGGACTGGAGGCTAAAATATATCAATAACGGTTGCTGGAACTGGACATGTCTAGTTTGATGGGAGACATGATAGCAGTCTTCCAGTATCTCAGGGGTTGCTACAAAGAAGAGGCAGTCAAACTATTCTCCAAAGTACCTGAGGGTAGAACAAGAAGCAGTGGGTGGAAACTAATCAAGGAGAGAAGCAACTAAGAACTAAGGAGAAATTTCCCTTCCAGAATGACAGTTTACCTGCATTGTTGTGTCTTTTTCAGGTTATAGTAGAACGTATACTGCCGCTTTGGAAGAGATGAACCCTCTGCAAATAAAGGAGCTGGTTTTTTTGGATCTTGGTAAATTAATAATTTTATCCCCCATATCTTCTTCTTTGTCTGCTTCTCTGGATGAAGCATACCGTATTTTTGGAGTATAAGACGCACCTTAGTTTTTGGGGAGGAAAATAGGGAAAAGAATCTCCTTACCAGGTGTTCATCTGGCTAGCGTCCTTAGTCTGGTCAGTTTTATCCCCTGATTAGGGCTTTAAAAAAACCTTACTTGGAGAGAGTAACAAGCAACAAGTAGAACAATGAAGAAAACCCTGCAAAGACTTAAGGCTTGGAAAGCATTCTTCACAGAGAGTAACAATGAAAGAGCTTGCAAGCTGGTAAGAGCTGGGAACGTTGTTAGCACCTGGTTAGGGCTGGAAAGAAACTTATTCGGGGCAAGTTAGAGCAATGAAGAAAGCCTTGCAAAGACTTAGGGCTTGGAAAACATTCTTTGCAGAAAGTAACAATGAAAGAACTTACAAGCCTTTAAGAGCTGGGAAGATTGTTTGCACTTAGTTAGGGCTGGGGGGAAAGAGCTTTGAAAAAGTTACATTCAGAGTATTATTATTATTATTATTATTATTATTATTATTATTATTATTATTATTTATTGGATTTGTATGCCGCCCCTCTCCGCAGACTCGGGGCGGCTAACAACAGCAGTAAAACAGTACAACAAAATCCAATACTAAAAAACAGTTAAAAACCCATTATATAAAAACCAGTCATACATACAAACATACCATACATAAAATTGTGAAGGCCTAGGGGGAAAGTGTATCTTAGTTCCCCCATGCCTGGCGGCAGAGGTGGGTTTTAAGCAGCTTACGAAAGGCAAGGAGGGTGGGGGCAATTCTAATCTCTGGGGGGAGTTGGTTCCAGAGGGTCGGGGCCGCCACAGAGAAGGCTCTACCTCTGGGTCCCGCCAAGCGACATTGTTTGGTTGACGGGACCCGGAGAAGACCCACTCTGTGGGACCTAACTGGTCGCTGGGATTCGTGCGGCAGAAGGCGGTCCCTGAGATATATAAGATGCACCTGAATTTTCAGCCTCTTTTAGGGAGGAAAAAGGTGGGTCTTATACTCTGAAAAATACAGAACTTAAGGCAGGGGTCAGCAACCTTAAACACTCAAAGAGCCACAGCGGTCCTAACCAGAAGCCTGCCATTCAATTCATGAGCCGATCGAAAGTCTAATTCTCCCATCATAGAGTCTTCTTCTAGTGTGTCTTTTTCCTCTACCTGTCCTAACTGAAAGCTCTATCAATTGTGGCGGCAACTGGTGACAGGGAGCTGCAGCAGAAGGATAAAAGAGTGACCTGTGGCAGTCATGGCCTGCTGCTCACACGGGAGAGACACGGGGTTGGGGGTAGCAAAAAAGAGCTTACATATAGTAGATAATGTATCTCCAATTGATACAAGATATTTACAATCACTGAACATCCAAAATATACTATTTATTCCTATATGTATATAGTAGATAATCACTGAACATCCAAAATATACTATTTATTCCTATATGTATATAGTAGATAATCACTGAACATCCAAAATATACTATTTATTCCTATATGTATATAGTAGATAATCACTGAACATCCAAAATATACTATTTATTCCTATATGTATATAGTAGATAATCACTGAACATCCAAAATATACTATTTATAATAAATAGTATATTTTGGATGTTCAGTGATTGTAAATATCTTGTATCTCCTGGAGGAGAGGAGAGGCCAGGCACCCTAACCCAAACCCTTCACATGAGTGATGTCAAATCGGCCATTTTTAAGCCAGTCACATGACCTTTAAGCCGCCCTCCGGTCACATGATTGTCAAACTACCTGATCACATGGCCAGCAAGCCACTCCCACCCAGTCACATGGTTGACAAGCCACGCCCACAAAATAAGCCACGCCCAGAGTGGTAGTAAAAAAAATTGTGGCCCTTTACTGAGTCATGCGGCTTTCTGACCCCTGATCTAAGGCCCTTGGGAGATCTTTCCATTGAAAAGCTAGAACATATATATTTCATTTTGTCTTTGTGCACTGCCGTGATCTCTTGTGTTCACTTTCCTATTAAAAACACTTCCCTCCTGGACCTTATTTAAATCTGGTTGGCCAAATTATGAATGGCTTCTAACTTGGCTTCATTCTGCTTGGCAGAATAAAGCGGTTTTAATAACCTGTAGTCATAAGACTTGGCATTTTGCAGGAGGGGGAAACATTGGAATTTTCCTCAGCTGCTTCCTGTGAAACACATTATTTTATTCAGCACATTATTTTATCCCCTGGTTATGGCTGAAAAAACCTTTTTCGGAGGGAGTAGCAATGAAAACAAGCCTGCATAGGTTTAGGGCTGGAAAAAAACCTCCGAGGAAGTAGCAAAACGTCTGAGGGAGACCTCACCTATAAAAAGATATTGACAAAATTGAACGGGTCCAAAGACGGGCTACAAGAATGGTGGAAGGTCTTAAGCATAAAACTTATCAGGAAAGACTTAATGAACTCAATCTGTTTAGTCTGGAGGACAGAAGGAAAAGGGGGGACATGATCGAAACATTTAAATATATTAAAGGGTTAAATAAGGTTCAGGAGGGAAGTGTTTTTAATAGGAAACTGAACACAAGAACAAGTGGACACAATCTGAAGTTAGTTGGGGGAAAGATCAAAAGCAACGTGAGAAAATATTATTTCACTGAAAGAGTAGTAGATCCTTGGAACAAACTTCCAGCAGACGTAGTAGATAAATCCACAGTAACTGAATTTAAACATTCCTGGGATAAACATCCGAGGGCATGGGGTGAGGTATCATCAGTACGCTGATGATACCCAGCTTTACATCTCCACCCCATGTCCAGTCAACGAAGCAGTGGAAGTGATGTGCCGATGTCTGGAGGCTGTTGGGGCCTGGATGGGTGTCAACAGACTCAAGCTCAACCCGGATAAGACGGAGTGGCTGTGGGTTATGCCTCCCAAGGACAATCCCATCTGTCCGTCCATCACCCTGGGGGGGGGGGGAATCATTGCCCCCCTCAGAGAGGGTCCGCAACTTGGGCGTCCTCCTCGATCCACAGCTCACATTAGAAAACCATCTCTCAGCTGTGGCAAGGGGGGCGTTTGCCCAGGTTCGCCTGGTGCACCAGTTGCGGCCCAATCTGGACCGGGACTCACTGCTCACAGTCACTCACGCCCTCATCACCTCGAGGTTCGACTACTGTAACGCTCTCTACATGGGGCTACCTTTGAAAAGTGTTCAGAAACTTCAGATCGTGCAGAATGCAGCTGCGAGAGCAATCATGGGCTTCCCTAGGTATGCCCATGTCACACCAACACTCCGCAGTCTGAATTGGTTGCCGATCAATTTCCGGTCACAATTCAAAGTGTTGGTTATGACCTTTAAAGCCCTTCATGGCATTGGACCAGGATATCTCCGAGACCGCCTTCTGCCGCACGAATCCCAGCGACTGATTAGGTCCCACAGAGTGGGTCTTCTCCGGGTCCCGTCAACTAAACAATGTCGGTTGGCGGGCCCCAGGGGAAGAGCCTTCTCTGTGGTGGCCCCGACTCTCTGGAACCAACTCCCCCCGGAGATTAGAACTGCCCCTACTCTCCTTGCCTTTCGTAAAGTTCTTAAAACCCACCTTTGCCGTCAGGCATGGGGGAACTGAAACATCTCCCCCGGGCATGTACAATTTATGTTTGGTATGTTTGTGTGTGTGCCTGTTAGTACATTGGGGTTCTTTTTTAAAACTTTTTTTAAAAAATATTTAAATTTATTTGACTCTATTTGGATTTGTACGATTTGTTTATGCTTTGTTGTGAGCCGCCCCGAGTTCGCGGAGAGGGGCGGCATACAAATCTAAATAATAAATAAATAATAAATAAATAAATATCCATCCTAAGATAAAATACAGGAAATAGTATAAGGGCAGACTAGATAGACTATGACGTCTTTTTCTGCCGTCAATCTTCTATGCTTCTATGTTTCAATGAAAAAATCCTGCAAGCTTGAAAGATTGTTAGCACCTCGTTAGGAATTGGCGGAAAAAAGGCATTGAAAAAGTTTATTCACAGTATAAGACGCACCCAAATTTTTAGCCTCTTTTAGGGAGAAAGGTGAAATACGGTACCTGCATTCTAGGATTTAATGCTATAATAATACTACAATGTTGCCTAATGCACCTGTTGTGTACAGTTCAGTTCTGAGCTCTTTTATTTTGATTTATTACGCTTTTAAAAATACCTCCAACTTTCATCCCAAAACAGACACTTACGTGGTTGTGTACTTACCTGGACAATTCCTGCATTTTCTGGACACCCAGCATCCTGACCTGAACTGCCACAGTTTCTTTCTGTCAGGTATTTTTATTTTAAAAAAGAAATGTTTCCAGGAGAAAGAAAGGCCTGTATTTACAACCTAGAACAGGAGTCGGTCGTCTTAAACATTCAGAGAGCCACTTGGACCCATTCCCCACAGAAAACAAGCAAGTATAACAAGCAGGAAGAGGGAGATTATGATTCCGCTATATAGAGTGCTGGTGAGACCACATTTGGAATAATACTGTGTTCAGTTCTGGAGACCTCACCTACAAAAAGAGATTGACAAAATTGAACGGGTCCAAAGACGGGCTACAAGAATGGTGGAAGGTCTTAAGCATAAAAGGTATCAGGAAAGACTTAATGAACTCAATCTGTATAGTCTGGAGGACAGAAGGGAAAGGGGGGACATGATCGAAACATTTAAATAGGTTAAAGGGTTAAATAAGGTCCAGGAGGGAAGTGTTTTTAATAGGAAAGTGAAGACAAGAGCTAGGGGACACAATCTGAAGTTAGTTGGGGGAAAGATCAGAAGCAACGTGAGAAAATATTATTTCACTGAAAGAGTAGTAGATGCTTGGAACAAACTTCCAGCAGACGTGGTAGGTAAATCCACAGTAACTGAATTTAAACATGCCTGGGATATTTATCTCTGTGTGTGGGTGTGTGTTACAACTTAATACATAAAACCATTTTAAAACAGTAAACACAGTGACACCAATAAAAAAACACAAAAAACATCCACATTAAATACACACAGGAGTGAACTAACATTACATTAACATGGGTAGATTATAACATTTTCTAAGCAGGAAGGAAGGAAAGAAGGGAGGGAGGGAGGAAGAATGGTGGAAGGTCTTAAGCATAAAACGTATCAGGAAAGACTTCATGAACTCAATCTGTATAGTCTGGAGGACAGAAGGAAAAGGGGGGACATGATCGAAACATTTAAATAGGTTAAAGGGTTAAATAAGGTTCAGGAGGGAAGTGTTTTTAATAGGAAAGTGAACACAAGAACAAGGGGACACAATCTGAAGTTAGTTGGGGGAAAGATCAAAAGCAACGTGAGAAATTATTATTTTACTGAAAGAGTAGTAGATCCTTGGAACAAACTTCCAGCAGACGTGGTAGATAAATCCACTGTAGCTGAATTTAAACATGCCTGGGATAAACATATATCCATTGTAAGATAAAATACAGGAAATAGTATAAGGGCAGACTAGATGGACCATGAGGTCTTTTTCTGACGTCAATCGTCTATGTTTCTATGTTTCAGCCAAGGAGGCAAACTTCAATCCACTGAAAGGTGACGCTGTCTTTTCCCCGGCCAAGTCGAGTGTCTTCGATCGCAGCACAGGGAAGCTGTTTACCATGGAAATGAGCCCGAAGGCTTTGCTACAATTTTTGTGGAAGAGCAAGTCGGATAATGAGCAATTAGCAGCCTTGCACTGTCTCCTACTACATGTCGGAAGCACGGAGGAATTGGAAAACCAGGTAGGTAGGGGCATCTAATATTCCTCCTGTCTGTCTGATGGAAATTATTGTCTGTTTATCTGTGTGTAGAAAATAAGAAAACACCTTGGACCCACTGTTGTTGTTTTTTAATCAAGTCAGTTCCCAGTTACTACTTATTGCAATACAGTGTTCCTTCGATTTTCGCGGGTTCGAACTTCGCGAATGGCTTATTTAGTTATTTATTTATTTATTTATTTATTTATTTATTTATTTATTAGATTTGTATGCCGCCCCTTTCCGTAGACTGGGGTGGCTCACAACACAATAAAACAGTTCATGACAAATCTAATAATTTACAATTTAAAATATTTAAAAAACCCATTATTTAAGCAAACATACATACAAGCATACCATACATAAATTGAATTGAATAGGTCCAGGAGAGATGTCTCAGTTCCCCCATGCCTGACGACAAAGGTGGGTTTTAAGGAGTTTACGAAAGGCAAGGAGGGTAGGGGCAGTTCTAATCTCTGGGGGGAGCTGGTTCCAGAGAGTCGGGGCCGCCACAGAGAAGGCTCTTCCCCTAGGTCCCGCCAAATGACATTGTTTAGTCAACGGGACCCGGAGAAGGCCCACTCTGTGGGACCTAACTGGCCGCTGGGATTCGTGCGGCAGAAGGCGGTCCCGAAGATATTCTGGTCCAATGCCATGAAGGGCTTTATAGGTCATAACCAACACTTTGAATTGTGAGCGGAAACTGATCGGCAACCAATGCAGACTGCGGAGTTTTGGAGTAACATGGGCATATTTAGGAAAGCCCATGATTGCTCTCGCAGCTGCATTCTGCACGATCTGGAGTTTCCCAACACAATTATTAGTGGTAGGCGATGTAGCCCTTATTAAACCGAGACAGCGGGGGAATACAAACTGCCTTTTATAAGGTGTCATGGCGGCTTGCAGGTGGTTAATGAGATTTTGGTTTTCTCTTTCTAACAGATCATCCAGTGGCTTTCTGAGAACGCGTGGAGTTGTTTCGCATTTGATCCTATACAAGAACTAATCATTGGTAAGTGTTTTTATGCCCGAGGCCTTCCTACAAGGGTGCAGCCATTAGGAGTATCCATCTTTCAGACTGTATTTTCAGAGTACCTTTTTTCCCTTAAAAGAGGCTGAAAATTTGGGTGTGTTTTACATTCCGAATGTAGCTTTTTTGAAGCTTTTTTCCCAGGCCTAACAAGATGCTAACAATCTTCACGGCTTGCAGGATTTTTTCCACTGCTACTTTGAAGAAGTTTTTTCCTAGCCCTAAGTCTTTGTACTCTTGTTTTCACTGCTACTCCCTCTGAAAAAGGTTTTTTTCAGCCCTAACAAGGTGCTAACAATCTTCCTGGCTTGCAGGATTTTTCAATGGCTACTCTGAATAAGTTTTTTTCTAGCCCTAAGACTTTGCAGGCTTTTTTCTATTGCTACTCCCACGGAAGAAGATTTTTTCAGCCCTAAACAGGGGATAAAATAATGTGCCGAAGTTAACCAGATTAAGGACGCTAGCCAGATTGAATACCTGGTATGTACGAGGGTCGCCCAGAAAGTAATGCACCACATTCCCCCCCCCCCCCCAGCCTACAGTAATAGTACGAAGGAGAAACTTTAGATATACATTATTTGAATTGTCAGGAGTGCGTGTGTAAATGTTGCACTTCTTCAGACAGAGAGCGAAGCTGCAGCAGTGTTTTGAAATAACATCTGTTTTTTGACTTTCAATGACTTTGAATCCTGGGCCTAGAAAGCTTAGAACTAAGACGCCTTAAACAAGATCCAAATATTGCCCACAAGATCATATGCTGCAACGTCCTGCCTGTCAGCGACTACTTCAGCGTCAACCACAACAACACAAGAGCACACAACAGATTTAAACTTAATATTCACCGCTCCAAACTTGACTGTAAAAAATATGACTTCAGTAACCGAGTTGTCGAAGCGTGGAACTCATTACCGGACTCCATAGTGTCACCCCCAAACCCCCAACACTTTACC
Organism: Erythrolamprus reginae; assembly: GCF_031021105.1. Lineage (NCBI taxonomy): Eukaryota > Metazoa > Chordata > Lepidosauria > Squamata > Dipsadidae > Erythrolamprus > Erythrolamprus reginae. Next base: position 8,053,843 of record NC_091955.1, on the reverse strand, counting down.
CTTAGATTATCTATGGTTGACCTATCCAGATTCCTAAGAGGTCAGTAAGGGGCGAGTACACTAGAGTGCCTTCCGTCCCCTGTCCTATTGCTCTCCTATATCTCCTATACCTTTCTTCTATTCCTATATCTCTTCTTCTATTCTTTCATTGATATGTTCTATTCCTATATCTTCTTTTCTATTCTTTCTTAGATATATTTTACTATGAGTATCTCCTCTATAACCTTCATCAGGTATTTTTCCACTAAAACCCTCCTTGTGTATTGGAATGAATGAATGAATAAATAAATAAATAAGTGATGTACGTTACAAGCAGCATGTCATCGTTAAATTTCTCACTGCGGAGAAAGAAACTATTGGGAACATTCACAAACGTTTGTGTACAGTTTATGGAAAATCTGCAGTCGACATAAGTACGGTTAGTCGCTGAGCAGTTCTGGTGGGCCTGGTAGGCCTGTTTTACACCCTCTCCAGGCTCCAGAGACTTCCCTGGAGCCTGGGGAGGGTAAAAACGTCCTCCCCCATCCTCCTGGAGCGCTCTGGAAGTCGAAAATGCCCTCCCAGAGCCTCTGTCCAAGCAAAAAGTTACCTGGCTGGTGCACACATGCATGCTGGAGCTAGGGCAATAACTCACGTGCCAGCAAATATGACTCCACGTGCCATCTCTGGCACCCATGCCATAAGTTTGCTATCGCTGTCCTAAATCCTATTTAGTGATTCCACTCCAATGAATTCGATGGAGCTCCTTTGCAAATACAGTGGTACCTCTACCTAAGAATGCCTCTACTTAAGAACTTTTCTAGAAAAGAACCAGCTGTTCAAGATTTTTTTGCCTCTTCTTAAGAACCATTTTCTACTTAAGAACCTAAGCCTGGAAAAATTTCCCAGGAAATTTGAGAGCGGCACGAAGGCCCGGCCAGTTTACATAGAAACATAGAAGACTGATGGCAGAAAAAGACCTCATTATCCATTTAGTCTGCCTTTATACTATTTTCTGTATTTTATCTTAGGATGGATATATGTTTATCCCAGGCATGTTTAAATTCAGTTAGTGTGGATTTACCAACCATGTCTGCTGGAAGTTTGTTCCAAGCATCTACTACTCTTTCAGTCAAATAATATTTTCTCATGTTGCTTTTGATCTTTCCCCCAACTAACTTCAGATTGTGTCCCCTTGTTCTTGTGTTCACATTCCTATTAAAAACACTTCCCTCCTGAACCTTATTTAACCCTTTAACATATTTAAATGTTTCGATCATCTCCCCCCTTTTCCTTCTGCCCTCCAGACTATACAGATTGAGTTCATGAAGTCTTTCCTGATACGTTTTATGCTTAAGACCTTCCCCCATTCTTGTAGTCCGTCTTTGGACCCGTTCAATTTTGTCAATATCTTTTTGTAGGTGAGGTCTCCAGAACTGAACACAGTATTCCAAATGTGGTCTTACCAGCACTCTATATAAGGGGATCACAATCTCCCTCTTCCTGCTTGTTATAACTCTGCAGCCAAGCATCCTACTTGCTTTCCCTACCGCCTGACTGCACTGTTCACCCATTTTGAGACTCAGAAATCATTACCCCTAAATCCTTCTCTTCTGAAGTTTTTGCTAACACAGAACTGCCAACACAATACTCAGATTGAGGATTCCTTTTCCCCAAGTGCATTATTTTACATTATTTACAGCTGCAAATCCATTGAACTATCAGTTTCCTGCCATTCTCCCTGGGTTTCTCTCTCTGGCGCAGTGTATGGGAGGCAGCCTCGTGCCGGGTGTATAGGAGGCACATGCTCCTCGTCGCCGCCTCTGTGTCCATCTTTTTTTTTTTTAAGCCTTACAGTTTTAGATTTTTTTGATTCCCCTCACCTCACCTTCTTCCTTCGGCAGCAACTGTCCTCCTCCTCTTCTTCTTCCTCCTCCTCCCACCCAAATTCCGAGCTTCTATTTCTTTCCTAATGGGTTTGCACGCATTATTTGCTTTTACATTGATTCCTATGAGAAAAATTGCTTCTGCTTACAAACTTTTCTACTTAAGAACCTGGTTACGGAACAAATTAAGTTCTTAAGTAGAGGTACCACTGTAGAGCTATGTCGAAGAGCATTGCTGATTTTCACAGAGATGTGCAGTACAGTGTTCCCTCGATTTTCGCGGGTTCGAACTTCACGAAAAGTCTATTCCACGGTTTTTCAAAAATATTAATTAAAAAATACTTTGTGGTTCCCCCCCCCATACCACGGTTTTTCCCGCCCGATGACGTCATATGTCATCACCAAACTTTTGTCCGCCTTTAATAAATATTTTTTTAATAAACTTTAATAAATAAACATGGTGAGCAATAATCTAAATGGTTGCTAAGGGAATAGGAAATTGCAATTTAGGGGTTTAAACTGTTAAGGGAAGGCTTGTGATACTGTTCATAGCCAAAAATAGTGCATTTACTTCCGCATCTCTACTTTGCGGAAATTCGACTTTCGCGGGCGGTCTCGGAACGCATCCCCCGTGAAAATTGAGGGAACACTGTATTTCACTTCATGCAGTCAAGAGCCTATTTTTTGTCTCGATGTTCTTAGCTTCTTTGCACTGGAAAGTGTGCCCGGAATCCAGCAATCTGGATAAACTTTTACCCTACACGTCGTTGCTGAACTGGAAGAAAGTAAGCAATGTTCTTTCTACCATTAAATTCAGAGACAAATTCATTAATAAGTGTTATTTGGTTGCATGCTAATTGGGTTTGGAGTAAAACTTAAAATGTGCAATTAGTAAAGATATAGTATATCACCAAGAAGGAGAGGGTGGGACGTTGGAAATTTGTTTGTTTTCTTACATTTTAATAATAGAGGTTATATAAGGGTTAAATGATTAATAATAATAATAAATTAATAATAATTACTAATTTTTAGTTTTAGAATAATGTATAAAGAGGGAACAAGGCCTTCTCCTTCCTCATCGTGAACCTTCACCGTATGACTTTTTATGGTCATAACCATGGCATGATATCTTGGTATATGTAAAAAAGGGCCAATTAACATATTTTCATTGATTTTTATTTTTTACCAAACATGCTTCTCTAAATGGAGGTTTAGAAGGTGAGGTCATTCTCTCTCTTTGGAGACCAGATGTTTTTCAGCTTAATTAAATCATTCTGTTCCATTGATGTATTTTTTATGAAAAGTTAACAATTGTTATTTCCACATTTGTAGGATATTCCTGGAATTCTGTGTAAAACATATATTACCTCGTTACCCTCTTTAAAGGTAAGTCTGCATAATAAAAATAGAGTAACAATATAGTTATATACCATAAGACAGTGTTTCCCAACCTTGGCAACTTGAAGATATTTGGACTTTAACTCCCAGAATTCCCCAGCCAGCATTTGCTGGCTGTGGAATTCTGGGAGTTGAAGTCCAGATATCTTCAAGTTGCCAAGGTTGGGAAACACTGCCATAAGATGTATGTGCTGCTTACTAGGTATTCATCTGGCTAACGTCCTTAGTCTGGTCATTTTCAGCACATTATTTTATCCCCTGGTCAAGGGCTTTAAAAAAAAATATTCTGAGAGAGTAACAATGAAAGAGCTTGCAAGCCAGTAAGATCTGGGAACACCGTTAGCACCTGGAAAGAAACAGTTGGAGCAAATAGAGCAATGGAAAAAACCCTGCAAAGACTTAGGGATTGGAAAACATTCTTTGTAGAGAGTAACAATCAAAGAGCTTGCAAGCTGGTAAGAGCTGGGAACATTGTTAGCCACCTGTTAGGGCTGGAAAGAAACATTTGGAGCAAGTTAGAGCAATGAAAAAAAAACCCTCTGCAAAGACTTAGGGCTTAGAAAACATTCTTTGCAGAGAGTAACAGTGAAAGAGCCTGCAAGGTAAGAGCTGGGAAGATTGTTAGCAGCTAGTTAGGGCTGGGAGGGAAAAAAAGCTACATTCAGATTATAAGACGCACCCTAATTGTCAGCCTCTTTTAGGGAGGAAAAGGATGTGTCTTATACACCGAAAAATACAGTAAGTATGTATATATGTGTGTGTGTGTGTGTATACATATACATACTGTATATCCATAGCCATATATCCATCCATCCATCCATACATATATATACATAATAGTTGTTATAGTTTATAATATATGTGTGTGTGTATAAATATATAGTTGTTATAGTATATATATATAAACAACTGATGTTATAAGCATACCGTATTGTTATATTATATTATATTGTATTATATTATATTAGATTATATTAGATTAGACTAGATTAGACTAGACTAGACTAGACTATATTATATATTATAGTATAGTATATTATAGTATATTATAGTATATTATATTATATTTTGATCACGTAACCATTGGGATGCTACAACAGTCATAATAAGTGTAAAAACCAGTCTTAAGTCTTTTTTTTTCCCCAGTGGCATTGTAACTTTAAAAGGTCACTATATACAAATAGTGTACAGGTTTATCTGTATTCTTTGGAATCTCTATGCTAGTTTAGGTGTAACATTTATTTATTTATTTAGTCCAATACACAATGAGAGTTTTAGTGGGTATGTATGTATGTATGTATGTATGTATATGTATGTATGTGACGGTCTTGGTATATTCGGGTTTCTATGAAAGAATAGAAAAGGAGATATAATAATAGAACATATGAATGAAAGAATAGAAGAGATATAAGAATAGAAGAAAGGTATAGGAGATATAAGAGAGCAATAGGACAGGGGACAGAAGGCACTCTAGTGCACTTGTACTCGCCCCTTACTGACCTCTTAGGAATCTGGATAGGTCAACCGTAGATAATCTAAGGGTAAAGTGTTGGGGGTTTGGGGATGACACTATGGAGTCCAGTAATGAGTTCCATGCTTCGACAACTCGGTTACTGAAGTCGTATTTTTTACAGTCAAGTTTGGAGCGGTTAATATTAAGTTTAAATCTGTTGTGTGCTCTTGTGTTGTTGTGGTTGAAGCTGAAGCAGTCGCCGACAGGCAGGACGTTGCAGCATATGATCTTGTGGGCAATACTTACATCATGTAACTATATTTTGGAAACCTTGTTTCTACCTTCCTTGAATCCCACAAGCAATTTTAATCAGAACAGAGCTGGAAGGGACCTTGGAGGTCTTCTAGTCCAACCCCCTGCTCCGGCAGTAGACCATATTACAATTTCTGCCCAGTCCCTTCTTAGAAACCTCCAGTGATGGAGCAACCACAACTTCTGAAGGCAAGCCCTTCCATTAGTTAATTGCTCTCACGGTTAGGAAATTTCTTAGTTCTCGGTTGCTTCTCTCCTTGGTTAGTTTCCATCCATTGTTCCTTGTCCTGCCCTCAGGTGCTTTGGAGAATAACATGACCCGCCTCTTCTTTGTGGCAGCCCCTCAAATGCTGTCATCTCACCTCTAGCCCTTCTTTGCTCTAGGCTAGCCATAATCAATCCCTGCAACTGTTCTTCCTATGTTTTCATAAGCTCATAAGGCCTTGATCCACTGCCTGCTCCCAGACCAGGATTGAAAATGACTTGAAACCAGTTCAATTATGAACAGTTTGCAATTGGTGGGTTTTTTTTAAGTTGCCAGTTGAGGTCACTGCTGTCCTGCTTTCTTTCTAAACAGTTAAATCGAAAGACGAATATTTGTTGCAAAGGAGTGATGACTTTTGTCTTCTATAACTTGCATCATTTGTACCCTTTGACAGTCATTGTGTTGTGCCTTATGATTCTTGACAAACATATCTTTTATTTTATGTAAACTGAGAGCATATGCACCAAAGACAAATTCCTTGTGTGCCCAATCACACTTGGCGGGGGGAAAAATATTCTATTCTATTCCATATTTTCTATTCCATTCTATTCTATTCTATTTCATAGTTTCTATTCTATTCTATTTCATAGTTTCTATTCTATTCTATTTCATAGTTTCTATTCTATTCTATTCTATTCCATAGTTTCTATTCTATTCTATTTCATAGTTTCCATTCTATTCTATTTCATAGTTTCTATTCTATTCCACTCTATTCTATTCCCTATTTTCTATTCTATTCCCTATTTTCTATTCCATTCTATTCTATTCCATAGTTTCTATTCTATTCTGTTTCATAGTTTCTATTCTATTCTATTTCATAGTTTCTATTCTATTCCACTCTATTCTATTCCCTATTTTCTATTCTATTCCCTATTTTCTATTCCATTCTATTCTATTCCATAGTTTCTATTCTATTCTGTTTCATAGTTTCTATTCTATTCCATAGTTTCTATTCTATTCCATTCTATTCTATTCCATAGTTTCTATTCTATTCTATTCCATTCTATTCTATTCTATTCCCTATTTTCTATTCTATTCCATATTTTCTATTCCATTCTATTCTATTCCATAGTTTCTATTCTATTCCTTTCCATTCTATTCTATTCCATAGTTTCTACTCTATTCTGTTTCATAGTTTCTATTCTATTCTATTCCATAGTTTCTATTCTATTCTATTCCATTCTATTCTATTCCACAGTTTCTATTCTATTCCATTCTATTCTATTCTATTCCATAGTTTCTATTCCATTCTATTCTATTCCATAGTTTCCATTCTATTCTATTCCATAGTTTCTATTCCATTCTATTCTATTCCATTCCATATTTTCTATTCTATTCCATTCTATTCTATTCCATAGTTTCTATTCTATTCCATTCTATTCTATTCCATAGTTTCTATTCTATTCTATTCCATAGTTTCTATTCTATTCTATTCCCTATTTTCTATTCTATTCCCTATTTTCTATTCCATTCTATTCTATTCCATAGTTTCTATTCTATTCTGTTTCATAGTTTCTATTCTATTCTATTTCATAGTTTCTATTCTATTCCACTCTATTCTATTCCCTATTTTCTATTCTATTCCCTATTTTCTATTCCATTCTATTCTATTCCATAGTTTCTATTCTATTCTGTTTCATAGTTTCTATTCTATTCTATTCCATAGTTTCTATTCTATTCCATTCTATTCTATTCCATAGTTTCTATTCTATTCCATTCTATTCTATTCTATTCCCTATTTTCTATTCTATTCCATATTTTCTATTCCATTCTATTCTATTCCATAGTTTCTATTCTATTCCTTTCCATTCTATTCTATTCCATAGTTTCTACTCTATTCTGTTTCATAGTTTCTATTCTATTCTATTCCATAGTTTCTATTCTATTCTATTCCATTCTATTCTATTCCACAGTTTCTATTCTATTCCATTCTATTCTATTCTATTCCATAGTTTCTATTCCATTCTATTCTATTCCATAGTTTCCATTCTATTCTATTCCATTCCATATTTTCTATTCTATTCCATTCTATTCTATTCCATAGTTTCTATTCTATTCCATTCTATTCTATTCCATAGTTTCTATTCTATTCTATTCCATAGTTTCTATTCTATTCTATTCTATTCCATAGTTTCTATTCTATTCTATTCCATAGTTTCTATTCCATTCTATTCTATTCTATTTCATAGTTTCTATTCTATTCTATTTCATAGTTTCTATTCTATTCTATTCTATTCCGTAGTTTCTATTCTATTCTATTTCATAGTTTCCATTCTATTCTATTTCATAGTTTCTATTCTATTCCACTCTATTCTATTCCATAGTTTCTATTCTATTCCCTATTTTCTATTCCATTCTATTCTATTCCATAGTTTCTATTCTATTCTGTTTCATAGTTTCTATTCTATTCTATTCCATAGTTTCTATTCTATTCTATTCCATAGTTTCTATTCTATTCCATTCTATTCTATTCTATTCCATATTTTCTATTCTATTCCATTCTATTCTATTCCATAGTTTCTATTCTATTCTGTTTCATAGTTTCTATTCTATTCTATTCCATTCTATTCTATTCCATAGTTTCTATTCTATTCTATTCCATATTTTCTATTCTATTCTATTCCATTCAATTCCATTCTGTCATGACTTCACATGGTGCAGTAATATATTATTTAATAAAATATCAGAGTAGCAGAATATCTTTTACAACCATGTATACTTTTTACAACCATGTGCACATTTTATAAACTTTAAACTTGATGATTTTAAGACTAGTGGACTTCAACTCCCAGAATTCCTCCTCCAGCCATGCTAGATGGGGTATTTAGAAGGCAAAAACAGCCCCATTTTTTGCAAAAATAACCAACTGAAAATATTGTATAACAATTAAGAAAATTCTTGAGTGTGCTGAATTATACAACATGATGATAGAATTAAATGAAAAAGGAAGCTTCGGAATACTATGAAGTTTGGAACAAATTATATGATTGGCTTGAAAAGAAAGCAAAATAAATCAGTAAATAATTAACTTAGCAATATAAATATGATGATTCTTAACTATGTTATAATAGAACAATTATATCAATGAATAATAATTAAATATGTTAATGAAAAAGACTATATGTTCCCAGAAAAGATTACATAAGTATGAATTTACTGTCAATTTAAGTTGTTGTATTCTAACCCTAGACGTTATGTAGTGTAATTGTATGGTTTTGTATTGTACTATTTTTTGTATATGTGTCTTCTTTTGTTGTTTTTAATTTTTTTTAAAAAACAGGCTGAAACAGTTTCTCAACTCTTACCAAAAATGGACTTTCTCTTTCTTTATTTGAGGTGCAAAACTGCAAAGGTTTCTGGGAAAAGTTAAACCTGAACCTGGAATATGTGAAATATGTTGAAACGCCTTTGCATTTCAGCCAGAAAGTGCTGCGGAGGGAATGGCATAAACTGGTTTCCGAGGAGGTAAGAGACTTCCTGCTTTTAATAGATGCTATTCCAGATTCACTAAGCCAGGTACCCTGTTTCCCATCACTACTTACCTCCACTTACAGCCACAACTGAGCCCCAAAGTGAGACTTTTGTCTGTGAACTTCCCTGCATCTTACGACATTTCTTGCCACTGCTGTTAAGTGAATCACTGCAATTGTTTTAAGTTAGTAACCCGGTGGTGAAGCAAATCGGGCTTCCTCATTGACTGTTCTTGTCGGAAGGTCACAAAAAGAGATCACGCAACCCGGGAAAAGTACCAGTCAGTTGCCAAGTGTCTAAATTTTGATCATGTGACCATGGGAATGTAGTGGTCGTAAGTGCGAAACACGTTCATAAGTCTCTTTTTTTCTGTGCTGTCGTTGTAACCTTGGCCACTGTTTGTAAGTCAAGGGATATCTTGTCTTTGGAATTATTTTATTAATTATCAAGTGAATAAATTGACAATTTTGCATGCCCTTGTTCACAATTTCTTTCAGAAGACAGCAGCGAGAACTTCTTACCTCAAAAGTATATTCGAAAACACCAAGAAGTGAGTCCCTCCTCTTCCTGGCATTCGTTAAAGGGAAGATATTTGACATTACAAAATCTAACGGCCTTAGATCAGCGGTTGTCAACCTGTGGGTCACAACCCCTTTGGGAGGTCAAACAGCCCTTTCATAGTGGTCGCCTAAGACCATCGGAAAACACATATTTCTGATGGTCTTCGGAACCTGTTCTGCCAGTGTGTCCCAACCGCCCGTAATTACAGGGTAATTAGTCCAGAAAGACACACACCACACGATAGAAGGAAAACCAAAAGTCTTTATCAATAGAAAAGCAGAAACAACTCCCTTTTTGAATGTCAAAGGGATTTTCTGGTACACACGAGGCACAGGTTAAATGCAGTCCAAATTCTCACCCAATAACTGGGAAATTGAGTCCAAATTCCAAAGTCCGCACACAGTCTTGAACAGGGAAACAGCAAAACCACGACCTTGACGAACTATGAATCAGATAAACTTCCACAAGGCGGTTTCTAAGCCACCAGAAGGCCAGACAAGGAATAATGGATGGAAACTGACCAAGGAGAGATTCAATCTGGACATAAAGAGAAACTTTTTGAGGATGCAATAATAATAATAATTAATAATTTATTAGATTTGTATGCCGCGCCTCTCCGAAGATTCGGGGAGGCTCACAACAACAACAAATACAGTAACGATGATACAAATCCAATTAATAAAAAAATAGAATTAAACCCCATTAATATTAAAAACAATCAATACAACACAGTCATACCATTCTCAAGTGCTATTGTCAGAAGAGAGGGGGCAGTTAAACCCCCCATGCCTGGCGGCATAGGTGAGTCTTTAACATCTTGCGGAAGACGGGGAGAGTGGGGGCAATTTGAATCTCTGGGGGGAGTTGATTCCAGAGGGCCGGGGCCACCACAGAGAAGGCTCTTCCCCTGGGTCCCGCCAGCCGACATTGTTTAGTCGACGGGACCCAGAGAAGACCAACTCTGTGGGACCAACTAGTGGATCAACTTGTCTGCAAAGGTGAGATATCCATCACGTGAGACTTGACCGCCATTTGTCCAAAATGGTGTAGGGCCTCCTGCTGGAGTAGGGGGTTGGACTAGATGACCTACAAGGTCCCTTCCAAGTCTAATAATCTAAAATATCTCCTGAAGCTTGAAGCTATTTAAAAAAAAACGTTGCTTCTTATTTTCCAGGGTGCTTTCCAGTTTACATATGTGGGAAACAGGTAAGGAATGTTTTTTAATCTTTAATAAGGATGTTCATTAGCATCTCATATATATATATATATTCGATTTTTATGCCGCCCTTCTCCTTAGACTCATTATGGCTATGCAACGGGTCATTGCTTCACACACAGGATCTGGAGGTCCATAGATTTCTTACTCCGTGATTCTCAATGTCACTGAATGATTTTAAGGACATGGGTTTTTAGGTTGGTTAAATTAAATTTTAGCATGTTTAATGGATTTGTTTTAAATTGGCTTAGTTTCCAGCTTCGATTTCTACTGTTTTATCTTATGTATTTATCATTATGTAAGCAATCCTGAGTCTCTGGAGAAGGGCGACCTAGAAATAAAAATAATAATAAATAATAAATAAATTTATTATTTTATTTATTGGATTTGTATGCCGTCCCTCTCCGTAGACTCGGGGCGGCTAACAACAGTAATAAAAACAGCATATAGAAATCCAATATTAAAACAGTTAAAACCCTCATTATAAAACCAAACATACATACAGACATACCATGCATAAAATTGTAAAGGCTTAGGGGGAAAGAGTATCTCAGTTCCCCCATGCCTGATGGCAGAGGTGGGTTTTAACGAGTTTACGAAAGGCAAGGAGGGTGGGGGCAATTCTAATCTCTGGGGGGAGTTGGTTCCAGAGGGCCGGGGCCGCCACAGAGAAGGCTCTTCCCCTGGGTCCCGCCAAGCGACATTGTTTAGTTGACGGGACCCTGAGAAGACCCACTCTGTGGGACCTAACTGGTCCCTGGGATTCGTGCAGCAGAATTTGCCAGAAGAGGTAGTGATACTACTCTGTAAAGCCTTAGTAAGACCACACCTGGAGTACTACATCCAGATCTGGTCACCCCACACTATCAAGAAAGTTGTTGAGACTCTAGATCAGTGATTTTCAACCTTTTTTGAGCCGCGGCACATTTTTTACATTTCCAAAATCCTGGGGCACACCACCAACCAAAATGACACAAAATGAAACTCTAACACAGTACATATTATACATATAGTTAATAATATATCACCCTCCGTGGGGGCCTCTTATAAAAAGAAAAGGGTCAAATATCTATATACACCATCAGGATAGACATAACCAGCTGAGGCTGAGGCTTCATCTAGTGGTGGCAACATTTACCTCCAGCCCTGACCAGGATTAGAAATCGGGACCATGGGGAGGAGTAGCAACTTCAACTACTCTCCGCGGCCACACAATGACAAGTGCTCAGCAGCCCGAGCGGGGACCTTCCTGGGTGTGGATGAGAGGCGGCCTGCTATTGGTTCATCGCTAGTGGTCGGGATGAATCCTAGAAGGTGATTGGTCAGTGAGCGTTCCCTGGGCCTCCACTCTTCCTATCGCTGATAGCTGGAGGGATTGTGAATGTTTATGTTCGGGTGGAGGCGGCTGGTGGCGGGCCGGATAAATGGCCTCCATGGGCCATATTCGGCACGTGGGCCGTAGTTTGGGGACCCATGTTTGCTTTCCTCACGGCACACTAGTTGAAAAATACTGCTCTAGATGATGTCCAACCCTGTTATTCTAAGTCCATAAATTAACCCATCAAGTTTGTTCTGTCGGGCTCTCTGGTAGAATCCTCCCAAAAATTCACAGGTACAAATTTCAGACACACACACGTTTGAAAATTCAAAACAATGTTCTTTATAATGAGAATTCACTTAAACCAAGCCCTCTTTTGGTATAGCCAAGAGCACTCGTCTCCAAACAAACTGGTAATTTGTACAAGTCCCTTATCAGTTCTGAGATACTTAGCTTGCAGCTGTGAGGCAATTCACAGTCCTTCTTCTTTCACAAAGTGACACACACTTTGCTCTGGTTTAGTTTCAAAGCGGGGGAAAATCAGCACACAAAAGGTCAAAGTCAGTAAAGCAGCCATGAAACACAACAATCAGATAATCTTCCACAATGGCCAAACCCACAGGCTGCTCTTTATAGCAGCCTCACTAATGACCACAGCCCCACCCAACCACAGGTGGCCTCATTTTCTTTGATAATAATCTCTCAGTTGTTGCTTCCTATGCATTGCTCTCCGCATGCGTGGCTGTATCATTAACTCTTGTTCTGAATCCAAGGATGAGCTAGATAATTGATCTCCTTCTGAGCTGTCTGCCCCACTCTCCTCCCTGTCACTCATGTCTTCTTGGTCAGAGGAGCCTTCATCAGCAGATTCAACCGGGGGGGGGGCAAAACAGGATGTCTCCCCCACATCCAGAGTCCTTGGGGCAGGAGCTGGGCCAGAGCTAATCTCAACAAAGTTTAACTTGTAAATTCGGTGAGGTGAAACACTGGTGGCCATTTTGTTTACAGAAGTGAAGTCGCTTAGATCTCTCTTCAGATACAATAGATGTTCTTCTAGGGAAGCATCCCTTGTTTTCTTCTTCAGACAGCTTGTACCATCTGTAACTTATCAACATCAACTTCACAAAAAAAGGCAAAGGACATGCCTGTCATTCCACAAATTCTGTGAACTTTGTTGTTCGCTGACTTGTGGTGAGGGGGAAATAAACATTTCTTGATTATGGGGTTGGTCTTTTCTTGGTCTTTCTAGGTCAGCCGCTGAACGTATCTTGACTAACCGTATTGTTTTGTATACTCTTGTGGAGAAGCTGCTTCCTGTGGTTTGCTGGTGGCTTATATAGATAAGCCGTGGTTTGTTTACGGGCCTTGTAGATTGGAAGGGGCTGTGGCACGTTGTTGAGAACATCATTGTTGAGAACATCAAGATACGGATTTTTCAGGAAGTTGTATGTTTATACACATTGCCTTATATGCTCATACATACAAGCATAGCGTATGCAAGTGATGGGAAACCTTTTTTCCCTCGGTTGCTGAAAGCACTTTCTTTCTTTCTTTCTTTCTTTCTTTCTTTCTTTCTTTCTTTCTTTCTTTCTTTCTTTCTTTCTTTTCCTTCCTTCCTTCCTTCCTTCATCTACCTACCTACCTACCTACCTACCTACCTACCTACCTACCTATCTATCTATCTATCTATCTATCTATCTATCTATCTATCTATCTATCTATCTACACGGCATGGGACCAGATTACCTCCGGAACCGCCTGCTACCGCACGAATCCCAGCGACCGATAAGGTCCCACAGAGTTGGCCTTCTCCGGGTCCCGGCGACTAAACAATGTCGTTTGGCGGGCCCCAGGGGAAGAGCCTTCTCTGTGGCGGCCCCGGCCCTCTGGAACCAACTCCCCCCGGAGATCAGAACTGCCCTCACCCTCCCTGTCTTTCGTAAACTACTCAAGACTCATTTATGCCGCCAGGCATGGGGGAGTTAAGATATTCCTTCCCCCTAGGCCATTATAAGTTATGCATGGTATGTTTGTGTGTATGTTTGGTTTTATAATAGGGGTTTTAGTTGTTTTATTAATTGGATTTCTACATGCTGTTTTTATCATTGTTGTTAGCCGCCCTGAGTCTGCGGAGAGGGGCGGCATACAAATCCAATAAATATCTATCTATCTATCTATCTATCTATCTATCTATCTATCTATCTATCTATCTATCTATCTATCATCTATCTATCTATCTATCTATCTATCTATCTATCTATCTATCTATCTATCTATCTATCTATCTATCCAGCCATCTATCCAGCCATCCCCATCTATTTATTTGATTTCTATGCCGCCTTTCCCGACGCAACTCAGAACGGCGTACAACATTATAAATGTAAAGAATATATGTAAAGAAAACCAATTTTTTTTTTTAAAAGAACTACACAAAATTACTTTAAAAAATCTAGAAAAGCCTTATGTTCAGTCATCCACATTCATCCATCACAGCCAGTGTTGGTCTGCTACCGGAACCTTAACATTCCGGTAGCGATTTTGGAGATGCGTGCACAACTGCACGCCCCTGACATGCGCACCCCAGGCGAGATTTCGCTTCTGTGCATGCACAGCAAGCAAAATCTCATGTGAAGACACTCACGCAAGTGACATTTTGGTGACTTTCGCTGTTTTTTTGTTTCCGCGCATGTGTGGAAGCAAAAATATCAGCGAAAGTCACCGAAATCTCTTGCGCAATATTTTGCTTGCTGCACATGTGCAGAAGCAAAATCTCGTGCTGACGGGTGACGGCCCTGACCGGTATGCACCCTGGAAGGCATCTTCGTGGACCTCTCGCAAGGTCTTCGTCACGGCTAATTGGATCTCTTCTATGGATGAAAAACGCGCCTTGCCACAACGCGCTATGAATCCGCGAGTTCCTGACCATACACCAGGTGCCAACGCTGCCCCACCCACCTCCTATAGTCCTGATGTCTCCCCAGCAGACTTCTTTTTGTTCCCAGCCCTGAAAGGAACCCGTTTTTCATCCATAGAAGAGATCCAATCAGCCGTGACGAAAACCTTGCGAGAGGTCCCTGAAGACGCCTTCCAGGGCACATACCGGTCATGGCAGAGTCCCTGGAAAAAATGTGTAGAGGCCCAAGGACAGTACTTTGAAGAATTTTAAGTGTTTGTGCAAATCTGTTCAATAAATTATTTAAAAAATAATAATTGCATTACTTTTGGAACGCATCCTGTAGGTTTATAAATATTTATCTATGTGTGCACATATATCTATGTATGTATAATAGTAATTTTTTTAAAGGATAGCAATAGTTCTTTATATATGATATGACTCTATGTATGTTTTTTATATATTGGGGTTTCTTGTTTTTTAGACTTTTAAAATATATTATTGTTATTTTAGATTCTAACTATTAGATTTGTTATTATATATTGTTTTTATTATTGCTGTAAGCCGCCCCGAGTCTACGGAGAGGGCTGTCATACAAATCTAATTAATAATAACAATAATAATAATAATAATAATAATAATAATAATAATAGCAGTTTGACTTATATACAGCTTCATAGTGCTTTCTCTCCCCTTCCCTCCATGTCCCTTTCGCTTTCTCTCTCCCTCTTCCCTCCCTTCCCTCTTCTTTCTCTCTTCTCCTCCCTCTCTCTGTCTCCCTTTTTACTTTCAGAAGAAAGAATAGCTCCTCTTTTTCAAGATGAAGATTACCAGCAACGCTTGCTAACAGGATTGGTAGGTGCATTCTTGGTTTGACAGTATAAAATCTTTAATGCTGTAAGGGTAATCAGTCTTCTTTTGTTATTTTTTATCATTACTTATCTAATGTTTTATTTGTACAAATTACCACCCTATAGTTGTTTGACAAAATAAATAAATGAATAAAATAAAAATAAAATATAGATATTATTCTTTAATAAAAGAGTAACAAAGATGATTAGGGGACTGGAGGCTCAAACATACAAAGAATGGTTACAGGAACTGGATATGCCTAGTTTCATGAAAAGAAGGACCAGGGGAGACATGATAGCAGTGTTCCAATATCTCAGGGGTTGCCACAAAGAAGAGGGAGTCAATCTATTCTCCAAAGCACTTGAGGGTAGAACAAGAAGTTATGGGTGTTCAGGAGAGAAGTAACTTAGAACTAAGGAGAAATTTCCTGACAGTTAGAACAATTGATCAGTGGAACAGCTTGCCTCCAGAAGTAGGGAATGCTCCAACGATGGAAGTTTTAAAGAAGATGTTGGACACTCTTTTGTCTGAAATGGTATAGGGCAGACTTGGGCAAGATGCGGCCCGGGCCCATCCGCTGGCTGCGACTGGCCCGTGGAGGAAGGACAAATGGAGGGAAGGAGGAAGGAAGGAGAAATGGAGGGAGAAAGGAAGGAAGGAAGGAGAAATGGAGGGTGGAGGGAAGGAAGGAAGGGAGAAAGGAAGGAAGGAGAAATGGAGGGTGGAAGGAAGGAAGGAGAAATGGAGGAAGGAAGGAAGGAAGGAGAAATGGAGGGAGGAAAGAAGGAAGGAAGGAGAAATGGAGGGAGGAAAGAAGGAAGGAAGATGAAATGGAGGGAGGGAGGGAGGAAGGAGAAATGGAGGGAGGAAAGAAGGAAGGAAGGAGAAATGGAGGGAGGGAGGGAGGAGAAATGGAGGGAGTGAGAAAGGAAGGAAGGAGAAATGGAGGGAGGAAAGAAGGAAGGAAGGAGAAATGGAGGGAGGAAAGAAGGAAGGAAGGAGAAATGGAGGGAGGAAGGAAGGAAGGAAGGAGAAATGGAGGGAGTGAGAAAGGAAGGAAGGAGAAATGGACGGAGGAAAGAAGGAAGGAAGGAGAAATGGAGGAAGGAAGGAAGGAAGGAGAAATGGAGGGAGTGAGAAAGGAAGGAAGGAGAAATGGAGGGAGTGAGAAAGGAAGGAAGGAGAAATGGAGAGATGAAAGAAGGAAGGAAGGAGAAATGGAGGGAGGAAGGAAGGAAGGAGAAATGGAGGGAGGGAGGAAGGAAGGAGAAATGGTATTACTCTGGAAATATAAAACTATTAAATATGAATCTCTCCCCTTTTATGGAAAGCAAACAAGTTCCTTCATAGATAAAAATAGAAGTAGAAAAAAATTAGACAACTTTAGGATATTTTTTTTAAAAAAAATGAAATAATCAGGTAGCATTATATGAATTGAATGAATTATTAACTTAAAATTGAATAAAGGAAATTTCCAGGATCATAATGTTTCATCATTTGGAATTATAGGGAAGTGATAATGACCAAAGGATTTCATTTTTTTTCATTTAGCATCTGTTACCAGCATATGGTTACTATATACCAGGGGTGGGCAATTAATTTATAATTATAATATAATTATAATATAAAATAGAATATATAACTTTTCTAGATAAGAACTGGGTGTTCAAGATATAATATATAATATAATATATAATTATAATTTATAATTATAATATAATTAACTCAGTTCTACTCAATAATATACAGTATTGGGTAGAACTGGGTTAATTATATTAGTCCGGCCCATTAAAGCCATCCCAATTTCTCATGCGGCCCTATGGCAAAATTAATTGCCCACCCCTGGTATGGGGTCTCCTGCTTGAACGGGGTCAGACTAGAAGACCTCCAAGGAACCTTCCAACCATTTATCCTGCTATTCCTTGATCAGATACTGTTTCTCTTCATAGGCAAAAAACAGCCCCACAGAAACATACTTTGCAAATGCCTCCTTGGCCAATTTAAAAGATGGAGTTTTGCTCAGCAAGTTCAACTTTTGATGATCTCATGAACATGTCCGTGTGAGTTATCTTGGCCACAGGGTGGAAGTAGCTTGCATCGCCTCCTGCCAAGATATATTTTTTTGGCTTTCTAGTTTAACAGATCGCCAGTTCTCTGTGTCTCTATTCCAAGTTTTAACTGGAACCAACTGCAATTAGTCTTTTGAAGATCAGTGAAAGTTGACCATTTAACATTAGAACAGCTTTAACCCTGTCCTAACTGGGTTGACAAGGATGGCTGAAAAAGAACCCACTAAATAGAAAAATAGATAGAAACATAGAAGACTGACGGCAGAAAAAGACCTCATGGTCCATCTAGTCTGCCCTTATACTATTTCCTGTATTTTATCTTACAATGGATCTATGTTTATCCCAGGCATGTTTAAATTCAGTTCCTGTGGATTTACCAACCACGTCTGCTGGAAGTTTGTTCCAAGGATCTACGACTCTTTCAGTGAAATATTTTCTCATGTTGCTTTTGATCTTTCCCTCAACTAACTTCAGATTGTGTCCCCTTGTTCTTGTGTTCACTTTCCTATTAAAAACACTTCCCTCCTGAACCTTATTTAACCCCTTAATATATTTAAATGTTTCGATCATGTCCCCCTTTTTCCTTCTGTCCTCCAGACTATACAGATTGAGTTCATGAAGTCTTTCCTGATACGTTTTATGCTTAAGACCTTCCACCATTCTTGTAGCCCGTCTTTGGACCCGTTCAATTTTGTCAATATCTTTTTGTAGGTGAGGTCTCCAGAACTGAACACAGTATTCCAAATGGGGTCTTACCAGCGCTCTATATAAGGGGATCACAATCTCCCTCTTCCTGCTTGTTATACCTCTAGCTATGCATCCAAGCATCCTACTTGCTTTTCCTACCGCCCGACCACACTGCTCACCCATTTTGAGACTGTCAGAAATCACTACCCCTAAATCCTTCTCTTCTGAAGTTTTTGCTAACACAGAACTGCCAATGCAATACTCAGATTGAGGATTCCTTTTCCCCAAGTGCATTATTTTACATTTGGAAACATTAAACTTCAGTTTCCATTGCTTTGACCATTTATCTAGTAAAGCTAAATCATTTACCATATTACAGACGCCTCCAGGAATATCAACCCTATTGCACACTTTAGAGTCATCGGCAAATAGGCAAACCTTCCCTACCAAACCTTCCCCTATGTCACTCACAAACATATTAAAAAGAATACGACCCAGAACAGACCCTTGTGGCACACCGCTTGTAACCTGTCTCTGGTCAGAATACTCGCCATTAACAATAACTCTCTGATGTCTACGCTTCAGCCAGCTTGAAATCCACTGAACTATCCAGATATTTTTTTAAAAATAATCGGCAAGCAAAAAGACCACTGAATTGTTCCCGTGCTATCTGAGACATCCGTAGCAACTGAAGTTCCAGCCTTTCGTTCTCTGAAACAGATATTGTGATTTTCACACTCTCTTTGTTGTGGTTTTTTCCCAATTTTGTTGGAAAATTCCTTGGTTGGCTAACGTTTTCCAACTCACAAGATGACTTGATAGCAGAAGTAATACAATTCTGTGGTTCTTTGCTTGCAGTCCTAGGATTATGCACGAGAATTGCGTTTATTTTTTTGCAACGGATTATAAGTCAGAATATTTTAATTTTAGTCATTCGCATATTTTTACGAGGGGCCCTTGGTCTTCTCTGAACTTGGTTCTTCTCTTGAAGACATTTCGTTGCCATACTAGGTAACAACGTCAGTACTGGTGAGAAAACAGAGAGAACCAAGAACCTCTCATTTCAACCCTAAGCTACAAATATTCTCCTTTATTGGTCTTTTTTTTTTTAATAGATGGTGGCACAATTGAAAGACCATCTCCTAAGACCCTTGCAGTACATTGGCAAAAACAAGATCGATCAGATAGCTGTGGATTATGTTTCAAAACTGGTAGGTTTCTTTAAAAATATATATATATATATATTTGGGGGGAACAATCTTGTATCAAATTTGGGCAATCTTTTGGGAAGGGGATTGTTGAGGAACCAAAGGGGGTATAGATTATATGTCATAAGAAGCTTTGTTAAACCGTCTTTGTCTTTAATAGTAATGTGCCTATTTTGGGCTTGTATTATAGCTTTCATTCATTTACGCTTCTCAAAATGATAGAATAGAATAGAATTCTTTTTTGGTCAACTGTGATTGGACACACAAGGAATTTATCTTTGGTGCAGATTTGTATTTGTATTTATTAGATTTGTATGTCGCCCCCTCTCCGAAGACTCGGGGCGGCTAACAACAATATAAAAAGACAATGTAAACAAATCTAATATTAAAAAACAATCTAAAAAACCCCAATTTAAAAAAACCACTCATACATACAAGGATACCATGTATAAATTCTATAAGCCTAGGGGGAAGTGAAATTTCAATTCCCCCATGCCTGACAACAGAGGTGGGTTTTAAGGAGCTTGCGAAAGGCAAGGAGGGTGGGGGCAACTCTGATATCTGGGGGGAGCTGGTTCCAGAGGGTTGGGGCCGCCACAGAGAAGGCTCTTCTCCTGGGTCCCGCCAAACGACATTGCTTAGTCGACGGGACCCGGAGAAGGCCAACTCTGTGGGACCTAACCAGTCGCTGGGATTCGTGCGGCAGAAGGCGGTCCCGGAGATATTCTGGTCCGATGCCATGAATGGCTTTATAGGTCATAACCAACACTTTGAATTGTGACCGGAAATTGATCGGCAACCAGTGCAGACTGCGGAGTGTTGGTGTAACATGGGCATACCTTGGGAAGCCCATGATTGCTCTCGCAGCTGCATTCTGCACGATCTGAAGTTTCTGAACACTTTTCAAAGGTAGCCCCATGTAGAGAGCATTACAGTAATCGATCCTCGAGGTGATGAGGGCATGAGTGACTGTGAGCAGTGAGTCCCGGTCCAGATAGGGCCGCAACTGGTTCACCAGGCGAACCTGGGCAAACGCCCCCCTCGCCACAGCTGAAAGATGTTTCTCTAATGTGAGCTGTGGATCGAAGAGGACGCCTAAGTTGCGGACCCTCTCTGAGGGGGTCAATAATCCACCCCCCAGATGCTCTCAGTGTACATAAAAGAAAAAGATACATTAGTCAAGAATCAAGTGGTACAACACTTAATGATTGTCATAGGGGTCAAATAATCAATGAAGAAACAATACTAATACAAATCTTAAGGATACAAGCAACAAGTCACAGTCATACAATCATAAGTGGGAGGAAATGGATGATAGGAATGATGAGAAAAAACTAGTAGTAATAGTAGTGCAGACTTACTAAATAGTTTAACAGTGTTGAGGGAATTATTTCTTTAGCAGAGGGATGGCATTTTGGAAAAAAACCCTGTTCTTGTGTCTAGTTGTCTTGGTGTGCGGTGCTCTGTAGCGACCTTTTGAGGGTAGGAGTTGAAACGGTTTATGTCCAGGATGCGAGGGGTCAGTAAATATTTTCACAGCCCTCTTTTTGACTCATGCAGGTCCTCAGTGGAAGGCAGGCCGGCAGTAATTGTTTTTTCTGCAATTAGGGGAATAGGAATATAAGCTGTGTGTTTGTTGCGAAAAGAGAGGGGGGGGGAGAGAGAGGTTGCAAATTGCTTACTTTTGTTTATTGATTTTATTTATTTATCAAACGTGTAGAATAGTAGTAGTTTGTATAAACATAACATAAATAAAAAATAAAGGACAATAGGAGAGTAGGACAGGGATGGTAGGCATAGTGGCGCATTTATGCACTCCCCTTACAGATCTCTTAGAAAGGGGGAGAGGTCAACTGTATCAAATGACCTAAGTGCCAAAGCCCACTGCAACAATATCGCCAAAAAGGCTTCTAGAGTTGTTAACCTGATCCTAAGCAGCTTCTGCTCTGGCAATTTCACGCTACTCACCAGAGGCTACAAAACGTTTGCCAGACCCATCCTTGAATACAGTTCATCTGTCTGGAATCCATACCACATCTCGGACATCAACACCCTTGAAAATGTCCAAAGATACTTCACCAGAAGAGCCCTTCACTTCTCCGCTCGAAACAGAATACCTACGAAAGCAGACTATCAATCCTAGGTCTAGAAAGCTTAGAACTACATCACCTAAAAAATGATCTAAGTATTGCCCACAAGATCATATGCTGCAACGTTCTACCTGTCAATGACTACTTCAGCTTCAATCGCAACAACACAAGAGCACGCAACAGATTCAAACTTAATATTAACCGCTCCAAACTTGACGGTAAAAAAATATGACTTCAGCAGCCGAGTTGTCGAAGCGTGGCACTCATTACCTGACTCAGTAGTGTCAACCCCTAACCCCCAACATTTTTCCCTTAGACTATCCACGATTGACCTCTCCAGGTTCCTTAGAGGTCAGTAAGGGGCGTGCATAAGTGAACCAGTGTGCCTTCCGTCCCCTGTCGAATTGTCTCTCCTTATCTCATTTATCTTTTCTTCCTTTCAAATATGTTCACCTATACTTTTATATCTTTTCTTCTATCCTTTTCTTTACTTATATTGTTACATATCTTTCTCTTCAATGTGTATTATGTATTGGACAAAATAAACAAACAAACAATCTAAGGTTAAAGCTTTTGGGGTTTGGGGAAGAAACTACAGAGTCAAGAAGTGCATTCCAGGCACTGATCATTCTGTTGCTGAAGTATTTTCTGCAGTCATGTTTGGAGCGGGTTAAATATAGTTTAAATATATCACGTGCTCATGTATTGCTGCGGTTGAAGGTGAAGTAGTCATTAACAGGAAGGACATTTTGGTCTGTGATTTTTATGAACTACATTTAGATCGGAGGCGACGTAGTTGTAAATTGTCTAATCCCAGCATTTCAAGTCTTTTGGAATAAGGTATTTTTGCAGTTTAGCTCTCAAGAAGTGTTTGTGTGTTTGGATTCTCACAAGAACCTAACAGAGTTGAAAAATAACTATTAATGATTTCCAAAGAAAACACTTTCGATGTTTCGTTTCCTGAAAAGTCACCTGGCGTTTTTCTGCAGTCATCTCGGATTTTTTTTTCCTGGAAAGCTAGCTATTGGTTTTCCGGAAAGCCATGTAACAGGTTTTTCCAAAAAGCCATGTAGCAGTTTTCCAGAAAGCCATTTAATTTTTTCCCCCAGAAAGCCATCTAGCATTTTTTCCTCAGGAAATCATCTAGCAGTTTTCCAGAAAGCCATCTAGTTTTTTTCTCCAGAAAGACATCTAGCATTTTTTCCTCAGGAAATCATGTAGCAGTTTTCTAGAAAGACATCTAGTTTTCCCCCCCAGAAAGCCATCTAGCATTTTTTCCTCAGGAAATCATGTAGCAGTTTTCCAGAAAGCCATCTAGTTTTTTTCCCCAGAAAGCCATCTAGCATTTTTTCCTCAGGAAATCATGTAGCAGTTTTCCAGAAAGCCATTTAGTCCCCCCCCCCCCAGAAAGCTATCTAGCATTTTTCCTCAGGAAATCATGTAGCAGTTTTCTAGAAAGCCATCTAGTCCCGTCCCCCCCCCCCCCCCAGAAAGCCATCTAAGCATTTTTTCCTCAGGAAATCGTCTAGCAGTTTTCTAGAAAGCCATCTAGTTTTTTCCCCCAGAAATCCATCTAGCATTTTTGCCTCAGGAAATCATGTAGCAGTTTTCCAGAAGGCCATTTAGTTTTTTTCCCCAGAAAGCCATCTAGCATTTTTTCCTCAGGAAATCATGTAGCAGTTTTCCAGAAAGCCATTTAGTTCCCCCCCCCCCCCCCCAGAAAGCTATCTAGCATTTTTCCTCAGGAAATCATGTAGCAGTTTTCTAGAAAGCCATCTAGTCCCGTCCCCCCCCCCCCCCCCGCGAAAGCCATCTAAGCATTTTTTCCTCAGGAAATCGTCTAGCAGTTTTCTAGAAAGCCATCTAGTTTTTTCCCCCAGAAATCCATCTAGCATTTTTGCCTCAGGAAATCATGTAGCAGTTTTCCAGAAGGCCATTTAGTTTTTTTCACCAGAAAGCCATCTAGCATTTTTTCCTCAGGAAATCATGTAGCAGTTTTCTAGAAAGCCATCTAGTTTTTTTCTCCAGAAAGACATCTAGCACTTTTTCCTCAGGAAATCATCTAGCAGTTTTCTAGAAAGCCATCTAGTTTTTATCTCCAGAAAGACTTCTAGCATTTTCCCCTCAGGAAATCATGTAGCAGTTTTCTAGAAAGCCATCTAGGTTTTTTTCTCCAGAAAGACATCTAGCATTTTTTCCTCAGGAAATCATCTAGCAGTTTTCTAGAAAGCCATCTAGTTTTTTTCTCCAGAAAGACATCTAGCATTTTTTCCTCAGGAAATCATCTAGCAGTTTTCTAGAAAGCCATCTAGTTTTTTTCTCCAGAAAGACATCTAGCATTTTTTCCTCAGGAAATCATGTAGCAGTTTTCTAGAAAGACATCTAGTTTTCCCCCCAGAAAGCCATCTAGCATTTTTCCTCAGGAAATCATGTAGCAGTTTTCCAGAAAGACATCTAGTTTTCCCCCCAGAAAGCCATCTAGCATTTTTTCCTCAGGAAATCATCTAGCAGTTTTCCAAAATGTCATCTAGTGTTTTTCTCGAAAGCCATCAAGCATTTTTCCAGAACATCATTTAGCAGTTTTCCAGAAAGCAAGTAGAGCAATGAAAAACTGGGGATTTGCCAGGGCCTGAGGAGGAGGAAGAGACGATTAGGGACCCGATGCTGAATGTATGGGTGAGAAGGATGCAAGGGAGGAAGGAGCAGTTACGGAGGCTCAGAAAGAGGAAGTGAGCACAGCTGTGCATAGTCTGCACTCCCAGAGACTATACAAGGAGAAGGAGTTGGAAGGTGGTCTTTGCAAAAAGCCAACATTCATGCCTCCGGAGGAGAAGAGCACGTGGAAATTGTTTTTGCCTGACAAACCTTGATACAGTACTGGACATTTATGGAGTTAATATTCTTGTAAGTAGACTTTGGCTCGAGAAGCAACTGGGTGGGAATTTATCTTATCAACTTGGCCTCACACCTGGATTTTGGCAGTTGAAAGACATGGCTTGGTTTGCGTTTGTGCAGTTCAACAAACTTCCTTGCAACTAGACTCCTGTTCATTTCAAAGCTTTTGTTTTTGAGTTTTAATTTTGGGATAATTACTGGCCGGTTGCTGTAAAAGACAGAACAGGGAGGAAAGGAGGGAGGGAGGAAGGAATGAAGGAACGAAGGAAGGAAGGTGTTGTGGTTGGCTCTGGCCCAGCTCCTGACCCAAGGAATGTGGAGGTGGATGCGGGGGAAACATCCACATGCCATAGGCCTGTTTTGCTCCCGATAGAATCTCCCAATGAAGGCTCTTCTGACGAAGGAAGCGTGAGTAGCAGGGAAGAGGGGAGTTTGGCAGACAGCCCAGGAGGAGATCAATTATCCTTATCATCCCTGGATTCTGAACAAGAACTTATGACGGACCCATGCATGCGTAGAATGATGCATAGGAGAGAATAACTGAAGGATTATTACAGGAGATAAGTGAGGCCACCTGTGGTTGGGTGGGGCTGCTGTAATTAGTGCTACAGATAAAAAGAGCAGCGTGCTGGTTTAGCCTTGTGGAAGTTTATCTGATTCATAGTTTCGTCAAGATCGTGGTTTTGCTGTTTCCCTGTTCAAGACTGTGTGTGGACTTTAGAATTGGACTCAATTTCCCAGTTACTGCGTGAGCAATTGGATTGCATTTATCCTGTGCCTTGTGTGTACCAGAAAATCCCTTTGACATTTAAAAAGGGAGCTGTTTCTGCTTTTCTGTTGATAAAGACTTTTGGTTTTCCTTCTATTGTGTGGTGTGTGTCTTTTTGGACTCATTACCTTGTAATTACGGGCGGTTGGGACACACCGGCAGAACAGGAAGGAAGGAAGGAGATTATAATGAGATGGAAGGGGTGGGGGGTCTGAGGAAAGTCTTGTCTTAACACGTGGCCACTGCAGGTAACCACCTCCCTGACATGAGTGACATTGAGCTGGCCACGCCCCCTCTTGCCACACACAAATTGTCAAACACAACCCTGATGTGGCCCTCAATGAAATCGAGTTTGACAATCCCAGAGATTCATTCTTTCTTCTCTGTATTTGCAGCTGGACCTAATCTGTCGGATGATGGAGAACGTTTGGAGGAAATACAGTCCTAACTCCTTGTCCTTCTCATGGTAAGCGGTCAATTTTCATGGGGAAAAAAAACCTTCGGAGAGAGTAGCAATGAAAAAGACTGCAAGGAAGTGAGAGCTGGGAAAATCATTAGCGTCTCGTTCCCTCGGCTGGGGAAAAAAGCTTTGAAAAAGCTACATTATATTCCGAAAGTCGCTTTTTTGAAGCTTTTTCCCCCAGCCCTAACAAGGCGCTAATGATCTTACTGGCTTGCGCCCTTTTTCATTGCTACTCCCTCCAAATAACATTTTTTCCAGCCCTTAGTCATTGCAGGCTTTTTTTTTCATTGCTACTCACTCATAAGAATGTTTTTTTCCAGCTCTAGTGAGATGCTAATTGTTAAGTCGGCAGCATAAGTTACTGGGGAGAATTCCAAAGTTCATGGTTTTGCATATTCTGTTCTGATTGGTTGGCTGCTTTGGCGCTAAAATTGTAACACTGTCAAAGTTGCCTGTTGCTGGGGCTAGATAGTATAAATACTTAGAAACGCGGCATTTATTTATTTATTTATTTATTTATCCATCCATCCATCCATCCATCCATCCATTTATTTATTTATTTATTTATTTATTTATTTATTTACTTATTTATTAGATTTGTATGCCGCCCCTTTCCGTGGACTCGGGGCGGCTCACAACACAATAAACAATTCATAACAAATCTAATAATATACAATATACAATTTAAAATTTAAAATTTAAATAGTTAAAAAAACCCATTTTTAAACAGACATACCTACAAACATACCATACATAAATTATATAGGCCCAGGGGAGATATCTCAATTCCCCCATGCCTGACGACAGTGGGTTTTGAGGAGTTTACGAAAGGCAAGGAGGGTAGGGGCAGTTCTAATCTCTGGGGGGAGCTGGTTCCAGAGAGTTGGGGTCGCCACAGAGAAGGCTCTGCATACGATCGCCCACGCACAGACTTGTTATTTAGAATCCGTTTAGCAATACCGTTCCTGTCAGACAATAAACTTTGAGAAACTGTTTCAGCCTGGTCCGAGAGTTATTTCGGCCGATAAGGTCCCACAGAGTTGGCCTTCTCCGGGTCTTGTCGACCAAATAATGTCGTTTGGCGGGCCCCAGGGGAAGAGCCTTCTCTGTGGCGGCCCCGGCCCTCTGGAATCAACTCCAACTAGAGATTAGAACGGCCCCCACCCTCCTTGTCTTTCGCAAATTACTCAAGACCCACCTTTATCGCCAGGCATGGGGGAGTTGAGATATTCCTTCCCCCTATGCCATTACAAGTTATGCATGGTATGTTTGTGTGTATGTTTGGTTTTTATAATAAGGGTTTTTAGTTGTCTTATTAATTGGATTATACATGCTGTTTTTATCGCTGTTGTTAGCCGCCCCGAGTCTGTGGAGAAGGGCAGCATACAAATCCAATCAATCAATCAATCATTTAATTTAATTAATTTAATTAATTTAATTAATTTAATTTAATTTAATTTTTTAAGTTTTTAAGTTTTTAAGTTTTAAAGTTTTAATTTAATTTAATTTTTTAATTTTTAATTTAATTTTTTAATTTTTAATTTAATTTAATTTAATTTTTTAATTTTTAATTTAATTTAATTTAATTTAATTTTTTAATTTACATTAAATTAAAAAATTAAATTAAATTAAATTAAAAAATTAAATTAAATTAAATTAAATTAAATTAAATTAATAAATATTTCACTAATGATCTGTCATTTCCTGACAGTTAGAACAATTAACCAGTGGAACAACTTGCCTCTAGAAATTGGGGGTGCTCCATCCCTGGAGGTTTGAACCTCTGACTGATTGTGTGAACCAACCCAGTCTGCACCCACTTCCCTTCCTCCCTCTACATATGAACTTCAAGGGGAATATGATACATGGAGCAGGATGACCCATTGTAAGAGAGAGGACCGTCTCTTTGCTGCCTACTGCTGTGCAACTTTTATTTGTTTGTTTGTTTGTTTGTTTATTTGTTTGCTTGTTTATTAGATTTGTATGCCGCCCCTCTCTGTAGACTCTGGGCGACTAACAACAATAATAAAACAGCATATGACAAATCTAATATTTAAAATAACTAAAAAACCCTTACTAAAAGCCAAACATACACACAAACATACCATACATAAACTGTATAGACCTGGGGGAGGTATCTCAATTCCCCTTTGCCTGGCGGCAGAGGTGGGTTTTAAGGAGCTTACGAAAGGCGAGGAGGGTGGGGGCAGTTCTGATCTCTGGGGGGAGCTGGTTCCAGAGGGTCGGGGCCACCACAGAGAAGGCTCTTCCCCTGGGTCCTGCCAAACGACATTGTTTAGTCGATGGGACCCGGAGAAGGCCAACTCTGTGGGACCTAACCGGTCGCTGGGATTCGTGCGGCAGAAGGCGGTCCCGGAGATATTCTTGCAAGAATATTTGCAATTCCCGCCCCTGTGTTGTTATTCTTATCATTTTTTTTCTACAGCAGGCAACCAGAGAAAGCAAATGAGGTCATCGTGTTCCATCTCATGTGTCTGATTCTGCAGGCAGCCAGCGGGATGTGTCTGCCGTTGCCCCCAGGTAAACCCTCCAGCTGAAGCGTCAATCGGCCTAGAATAGCCACACCTAACCATAGGCCACTCCAAAGTTACGTACAGTGGTACCTCTACTTACGAACTTAATTCGTTCCGTGACCAGGTTCTTAAGTAGAAAAGTTTGTAAGAAGAAGCAATTTTTCCCATAGGAATCAATGTAAAAGCAAATAAGGCGTGCGACTGGGGAAACCACAGGGGGGGTGGAGGCCCTGTTTCCTCCCAGGAGATTCCTAGAGAGGCCCCACGGAGTCTTCTCCACGCCTTTTCCGGCCTTGTTTCCTCCTAGGAGATTCCTAGAGAGGCCCCACGGAGGCTTCTCCCTGCCTTTTCCGGCCTTGTTTCCTCCCAGGAGATTCCTAGAGAGGCCCCACGGAGGCTTCTCCCTGCCTTTTCTGCCCTTGTTTCCTCCCAGGAGATTCCTAGAGAGGCCCCACGGAGGCTTCTCCCTGCCTTTTCCGGCCTTGTTTCCTCTCAGGAGATTCCTAGAGAGGCCCCACGGAGGCTTCTCCCTGCCTTTTCCGGCCTTGTTTCCTCCCAGGAGATTCCTAGAGAGGCCCCACAGAGGCTTCTCCCTGCCTTTTCCGGCCTTGTTTCCTCCCAGGAGATTCCTAGAGAGGCCCCACGGAGGCTTCTCCCTGCCTTTTGGAGACTCGGGTTTGTAAGTGGAAAATGGTTCTTGAGAAAAGGCAAAAAAATCTTCAACACCCAGTTCTTATCTAGATAAGTTCATAAGTAGAGGCGTTTGTAGGTAGAGGTACCACTGTATATGTTGTTTTTTTAATGACAAGTTCCTGGTGCTTGCTGAGCTTGGTTCTTTCTTTCAAGACATTTCATGACCCAAACTAGGTTACGTCATCAGTGCTGGCTAACATTGTTATCTAGTTTGGATAACTGTGTTCAGTTCTGGAGACCTCACCTACAAAAAGATATGGATAAAATTGAACGGGTCCAAAGACGGGCTACAAGAATGGTGGAAGGTCTTAAGCATAAAACTTATCAGGAAAGACTTTATGGACTCAATCTGTAGAGTCTGAAGGACAGAAGGAAAAGGGGGGACATGATCGAAACATTTATATATGTTAAAGGGTTAAATAAGATTCAGGAGGGAAGTGTTTTTAATAGGAAAGTGAACAAGAGAACAAGGGGACACAATCTGAAGTTAGTTGGGGGAAAGATCAAAAGCAACGTGAGAAAATATTATTACACTGAAAGAGTAGTAGATCCTTGGAACAAACTTCCAGCAGACGTGGTTGGTAAATCCACAGTCACTGAATTTAAACACGCCTGGGATAAACATATATCCATTGTAAGATAAAATACAGGAAATAGTATAAGGGCAGACTAGATGGACCATGGGGTCTTTTTCTGCCGTCAGTCTTCTATGTTTCTATGTATAAGGAAACATCTGCAAGAAAGCTAACTAACAGGGTATCCAACAAACCTGGAAAACAGGGAAATCAGGAAATTATCAGGGAAATTGGCGCTTTTTGAGGGTGTTAACGTCCGAAATGAGGTATGGGTTCCAAACAGATGAGCTGTATTCTAGGATGGGTCTGGCGAAGGTTTTGTAAGCTCTGGTAAGTAGTGTGAGATTTCCAGAGCAGAAGCTACGTGGGATTAGATTAACAACTCTTGAGGCCTTCTTTTAAACTTTTTAAAAGAAGTTTCTTTAAAAAAAAAAAAGTTTAAAAAGTTTCCTTTTAAACTTTTAAAAACTCTAATAAGATTTAAAAATCATCCATTACCATTCACACAGCAAAACATACTACACTCGTCGGCCAGGGGTCTAGGGTCTAATGGCCCCACGCCTGGCAGCATAAATAGGTCTTTAAGCTTTTACGGAAGGCGAGGAGGGTGGGGGCAGTGCAAATCTCTGGTGGGGAGCTGATTCCAGAGTGCCGGGGCCCCCACAGAGAAGGCTCTTCCCCTAGGTCCCGCCAAACGACATTTCTAGTTGACGAGACCTGGAGAAAGGGACCTAACCGGTCGCTGGGACTCATGCGGCAGAAGGCCGTCCCGGAGGTTATCCCAGAAGACAAACTGTTCCGCTGGTCAATTGTTCTCACTGTCAGGGAAATTTCTGCTTAGTTCTAGGTCGATTCTATCTTCCACCCAATAGTTCTTGTCCTGCCCTCTGGCGCTTTGCAGAGTTACTTCCAAGAATCGTAAGAGAACAAGGACTTCCGAGAAGAAATTTTTTCAATGTTCTTAATACCGAGATGTTGCTACATGTCTTTCCAAAACAGCAAAAAAAAAAGGTTATCATTGTCCCCAAAACATTTGACATGGGTTTTTCTTTTTTTAAAATCTGATTAAGACGTCTCTCACCGGAAAACTTGGCTAATGGTTTTGTCCGTTGTGAAACTATTGTGAGTTGTTGGGTAAGGCCCTTGAGGCTCGCTTCTGTCAAGTCATGGGGGTTCATCATTTCCTAAGACATTGTCGCTCATTTTTTTTGGATAAATCCGAGGGCAGATGAAAATGTTAATGACCCCTGGAGGACCGATTTTATGGAGGAACAATTCTTTAAAATGGAAATCCTTACAGAGCATTATTTCACAATTGTTAAAGTGAGGGGGGGGGTTGCTGCTTTATTTTTGGAGGGGTTTACTGCTATGGGAGGTTAAGTTTTAAGTTTTATTGGATTTATATGCCGCCCCTCTCCGAAAACTCGGGGCGGCTAACAACAATCATAAACAGTATACAATAATAATCCAATACTAAAAGCGAATTAAAACCCCTTAATATACAAAACCAAACATACATACAGACATACCATGCATACAATTGTAACGGCCTAGGGGGAGAAGAAGTCTTAATTCCCCCATGCCTGGCGGCAGAGGTGGGTTTTAAGTAGCTTACGAAAGGCAAGGAGGGTGGGGGCAATTTTAATCTCTGGGGGGAGTTGGTTCCAGAGGGCCGGGGCCGCCACAGAGAAGGCTCTTCCCCTGGGTCCCGCCAAGCGGCATTGTTTAGTTGACCCGGAGAAGACCCACTCTGTGGGACCTAACTGGCCGCTGCGATTCGTGCGGCAGAAGGCGGTCCCTGAGATAATCTGGTCCGCTGCCATGAAGGGCTTTATAGGTCATAACCAACACTTTGAATTGTGCCTGGAAACTGATCGGCAACCAATGCAGACTGTGGAGTGTTGGTGTGACATGGGCATATTTGGGAAAGCCCATGATTGCTCTCGCAGCTGCATTCTGCACGATCTGAAGTTTCCGAACACTTTTCAAAGGTAGCCCCATGTAGAGAGCGTTACAGTAGTCGAACCTCGAGGTGATGAGGGCATGAGTGACTGTGAGCAGTGAGTCCCGGTCCAAATAGGGTCGCAACTGGTGCACCAGGCGAACCTGGGAGAAAAGAATATTACATAGAAGTTTAAAAGCTAAACCCCGGTGCTACTTTTAATTGGCAGACACGCCTTGTGGATTATGGCTAATGGTTCACGTGACATAGCTTAAATGCAGGTGAAAGTTCCATCCACTTTGAAGTACAGTGATACCTTGTCTTACGAACATAATTGGTTCCGGGACGAGGTTTGTAAGGTGAAAAGTTTGTAAGACGAAACAATGTTTCCCATAGGAATCAATGGAAAAGCGATGAATGCGTGCAAGCCCAAAATTCACCCCTTTTGCCAGCCAAAGCGCCCGTTTTTGCACTGCTGGGATTCCCCTGAGGCTCCCCTCCATGGGAAACCCACCTCTGGACTTCCGTGTTTTTGTGATGCTGCAGGGGAATCCCAGCAGCGCAAAAATGGGTGCTTCGCTGGCAACGGAAGTCCGGAGGTGGGGTTTCCCAGCAAGGGGAGCTTATTTTGTGGATGTGGCTTGATGGTCATGTGACCAGGTAGGAGTGGCCTGACAATCATGTGAACGGGGATGGCTTAAAGGTCATGTGACTGGGTGGGAGTGGCTTACCGACCAAGATAAGTTTTCAAAAGTCCTTGGACTCTTTTTTCAGTTGATTAAGTCCCATTATTTGAATAGCCATAAAAAGGACCAATGATAGACAGCATTAATGGTTGAGGAGCACAATAACATTTTTGTCCTGAACCCACAAGGTTCTGCATGATAACAGATTAGGCAAGGAGCTCAATTCTCTTTAGTTGCTATAAAAATTCAGTTCTAGATAAGGATTAAAATGATTTATGAGTAAAAACATACTATTCTTTTCCTAATTTTAAAGTAATTAAGGATCATGCTAAGGTACTAGAGGCGGGAGGACAATTAAAAAAACTATTGCGTGACAGTAACCGGAAGACTTGCTGGCCGGAACGAATATGTGCACCGGAAACAGGAAGTTCATTTTCTGGCCCGTCAAAGTGCTCCCTTTTCAGCACTTAGTGCCTTGGACGGACATCCCATCCTTTTCTTTCCTTTCCTTTCCCATCTGTCCTTTCCCTTCCCTCCTCTCCTTCTACCCTACCCTAGAAACATAGAAGACTGACGGCAGAAAAAGACCTCATGGTCCATCTAGTCTGCCCTTATACTATTTTTTGTATTTGATCTTACGATGTGTTGTGATTCAGCCTGAGGCTGCTCAGGGACCAGATTAGCTTGGAGTCATTAGGTGATGAGGCTCAAGCCGTCATTGACATGCGACAGAGACGGTCAGATCAAAGAAAGGAGCAATTAAAGAAGTATTATCAGCACTGAATTAGGAACAGCTGAGCTTGGGTGTGGTCCTCCTTAGCAGGGTTTAAAAGGCAGGCAAGCCCTTGAAGCCATGTGGAGTGTTATCAGTTTGGAGGGGCGTTATCCTGTCTTGTTTCTCAGCGTCTCTGTTCCTGGCTTGTGGCCCAGCAGCTTTGGAAGACCCGTGGGAGGTGTAGGTCTGCTATCTACAGCCTCGGCTTGGCAGCAAGAATTCTGTATTGCTGCATGGACTTTTGCCTTCATTGATATATCTGAAGATACAGCATTTTCCTGTTTGTAAGGACATTTTCTGTTACCTGTGTTTTTCTTGAATTTTATAAAACTGCCTTTGCCTTTTACCAGTGTGTCTGGATTCTCCTTTTTGGGTTGGTATTGGCTTCTGGAGTGACCCAGACAGGATAGATCTATGTTTATCCCAGGCGTTTAAATTCAGTTACTGTGGATTTACCAACCACGTCTGCTGGAAGTTTGTTCCAAGCATCTACTACTCTTTCATATTTTCTCACGTGGCTTCCTCCGTGTCTCCCTTACTACAGGATTCCACACTCTGCACCTGGAAGTGGGGATGAGGTGCTTCCCTTTGCCCACGGTCCTGCAGTACATCGACCAGGGAGTTCTGCACCTAACAGAAAAGTACGTCCTGAATCTTTGGAAAGGTAATAATTGCTTCTGCAGATTGGAGCAACTGCCTCCCAACATGGCCGCTTTAAGGGCCGTGGGACTTCAATTCCCAGAATTCCCTTTGAAAAGGGGCTGTGCAGGGATTGGCAGCCCCAGAGAGGATTTCAGCCATGAACGTTTTTAGCTCCAGAGAATAGAAATAGTAGAGCCGAGCATGATAGCACAGGATGTAGTTTTTGCTAACACAGTTCTGTGTTAACAAAAACTTCAGAAGAGAAGGATTTAGGGGTCGTGATTTCTGACAGTCTCAAAATGGGTGAGCAGTGTGGTCGGGCGGTAGGGAAAGCAAGTAGGATGCTTGGCTGCATAGCTAGAGGTATAACAAGCAGGAAGAGAGAGATTGTGATCCCGCTATATAGAGCGCTGGTGAGACCACATTTGGAATAATACTGTGTTCAGTTCTGGAGACCTCACCTACAAAAGATATTGACAAAATTGAGCGGGTCCAAAGATGGGCTACAAGAATGGTGGAAGGTCTTAAGCATAAAACGTATCAGGAAAGACTTCATGAACTCAATCTGTATAGTCTGGAGGACAGAAGGGAAAGGGGGGATATGATCAAAACATTTAAATATGTTAAAAGTGTTAAATAAGGTTCAGGAGGGAAGTGTTTTTAATAGGAAAGTGAACACAAGAACAAGGGGACACAATCTGAGGTTAGTTGGGGGAAAGATCAGAAGCAACGTGAGAAAATATTATTTTACTGAAAGAGTAGTAGATCCTTGGAACAAACTTCCAGCAGAGGCGGTTGGTAAATCCACAGTCACTGAATTTAAAAATGCCTGGGAAAAACATAGATCCATCCTAAGATAATATAAAATAGTATAAGGGCAGACTAGATGGACCATGAGGTCTTTTTCTGCTGTCAATCTTCTATGTTTCTATTCATAGAAACATAGAAACATAGAAGACTGACGGCAGAAAAAGACCTCATGGTCCATCTAGTTTGCTCTTATACTATTTCCTGTATTTTATCTTACAATGGATATATGTTTATCCCAGGCATCTTTAAATTCAGTTACCACGTCTGCTGGACGTTTGTTCCAAGGATCTACTACTCTTTCAGTAAAATAATATTTTCTCATGTTATTTTTGATCTTTATTCTTTAAGGAAATCTCCGTTCTGGGGAGTTGAAGTCCACCAGTCTTAAAAATCGCCAACTTCGGACATTTAGAAACCTCTTATATTTTAGCAGTTATTTTTAAACAGAAAAAAAAGCACCAGGAATATGAAATCCTCAATTTGTGATTTTAAGTTGATGGATGTACTGGGAATTTGCCATGAGTCACAGCCACAAGGCTTACTCGGTGTTGCAAGCATCAATGAATAAGCAAGGCAGATGCAAACAGAGCATATTTTTTTGTGTTTCTGGGCCTTTTGATATTTGCAACATTGCATCTTTGACATGCATGTTTGGTGCTTATTTTTTGATGCTTTCATCTGAAACTTCTGGTGCTTGCAATAGAAAAATAGCATGTAGACCTTACCTGCTTTGGGTCCTTTTATGATACCTTTTGATTTTTTATTTCTTTTATTTATTTATTTATTTATTTATTTAGTTTAGTTTAGTTTAGTTTATTTAGATTTGTATGCCGCCCCTCTCTGAAGACTTGGAGTTAGTTAGTTAGTTAGTTAGTTAGTTAGTTAGTTAGTTAGTTAGTTAGTTAGTTAGTTAGTTAGTTAGTTAGCTAGTTACTCCAATACACAGTGAGCCGGGGTGGCGCAGCAGGTAGAGTGCTGTACTGCAGGCCTCTGAAGCTGACTTGTAGATCTGAAGGTCAGCAGTTCAAATCTCATCACCGGCTCAAGGTTGACTCAGCCTTCCATCCTTCCGAGGTGGGTAAAATGAGGATCCGGATTGCGGGGGCAATAGCCTAGCTCTGTTTAAAAAGTGCTATTGCTAACATGTTGTAAGCCGCCCTGAGTCTAAGGAGAAGGGCGGCATAAAAATTGAATGAATGAATGAATGAATGAATTTAGTTAGTTAGTTAGTTAGTTAATTAGTTAGTTAGTTAGTTAGTTAGTTAGTTAGTTAGTTAGTTAGTTAGTCCAATACACAATGAGGGCTTTAGTGGGTATATATCTACAGTAGTCCCTCGCTATATCGCGCTTCACCCACTGCGGCTTCACTTCATCGCGGGTTTTCAAGAAATATTAATGAGAAAAATCATTCGCGGATCTTCGCTGGTTCGTGGGTTTCTGAGGAAGTTGATCGGCAGATTTAAACAGCCCGCCGAACTCGATTGGCAGGTTTTTCAAAAAAAATATATCTAAAATTGTAAATACTGTATTTAAATACTGTATCTAAAATAAATACTGTGTTGGAAGAGTTTATAAACACTTAAAACAATGAAAACTTATCAAAAAATTACAATATAAATACTTAAATAAGTACTATCAGTCGATAAATTCCCCATCACGGATTTCACCTATCGCGGCCGGGTCTGGAACGTAACACCAGTGATAGGTGAGGGCTTACTGTATATACACTTTGTAAAATACATGATGAGGGTTATAGAGGAGATACTTATAGTAAAATATATCTAAGAAAGAATAGAAAAGAAGGTATAGGAATAGAACATATCTATGAAAGAATAGAAGAAGAGATATAGGAATAGAAGAAAGGTATAGGAGATATAGGAGAGCAATAGGACAGGGGACGGAAGGCACTCTAGTGCACTTGTACTCGCCCCTTATTGACCTCTTAGGAATCTGGATAGGTCAACCGTAGATAATCTAAGGGTAAAGTGTTGGGGGTTTGGGGGTGACACTATTTATTTATTTTTAAGAATTGGACAACACTGAACAGAACGTGAAGCTCAAGTTAAGCATCCTTACAAGGCTTCCCCAGGTAACTATTAACTAACTTCCATATTTAGTCAATCAGTCTTACAATCTGTTTGCAAAAATAAATGTGTTTTGGGTCGATCCTGGGTAAGGTCAGCCAAGAACTTCTTAGTCTCTTGCAAAATATTATCGAGTAGAAATGAAAATTTGAGAATGAATTATATATTACACCCCCCCCCCCCCAGCAAAGAAGAGCAGAAGATGGTTAAACTAATTATTTTATCCAAAGAAGAGAATGTATTTAATTTTGTCTCTCGAATTGAAAATTGCTTCTGGATTTTGTGCTTACAATGGGAAAACAGAATAATAATGGAATTTTGGTTTGGATTTTGTCAACCAAACAGAGTTATTGTACATACATTGTACAGTTGTACCTACTGTTGTGTAAAAGGAAAAAAGCTGTGGTTATAATACTGCGCTAAAGGGAGTTGAACATTGGTGTCTTTTTCTTATTTTCTTATTTTTTTTAATTTTTCCTCCATACAAACCTTTTTCCATACATTTCAAAATAGTTGGATTACAATAAAAACAGTATTTTAGTTAGTAAATCATAAAGTGTCCCCCCAAAGTTTAATAGTTCCAAATTAAATTATTTTCGGTATCAATCATCAGTGTTCCCTCTAATTTTTTGGGGGGGGGGGTGGAAAAGTATAGTGTCTGAGCGGCAGTCCCTTCGGGACTGGGCGACACAGAAATAATAAATAAATAAATAAACAAACAAACAAACAAACAAACAAATAAAAAACCCACCCTGTTTTGCCTCAGAGAATTTCAAAATAAAATACTGTACTGTGTGTCTATAACAGTGAGCTCGTAATAGGGCAACTCTATCAATATCAAAATGCCACTTAAATAGTTGAGCTAGTTTCAAACTAGATTTTGATTTTCTTTCTCTCTTCCTTACTCCCATTCTTTTTCTTTCTCTTTCCCTTCCTCTCTTTTTTCTATCTGTTTCTCTCTCTTCCTCTCTTCCTCTCTCTCTCCTTCCCTCTCACTCTTTCCCTCTCGGCTTCTGGGCAGGTTTGGAAAACTCTGAGTTGATGATGATTTTTAAGTGAGCGATTGCTCACTGCTCAGCTTAGAGGGAACTATGTCAATCATACTTCCCCAACCTTGACCTCTAATTTTGTCATCCAGATATCAAACTTTTCATCTAATTAAATTCCACGTTGATTTCCTTTAACCTTATTACTATAATTTCATCTTATTCTTACAAACACAATTAAGCCGTTATATTTACTCCCCCTACTCATGTATTCTAGAAACCCTTACCACCACTTCCTAAATAAAATTTAAAAGCTTGTAAGCTAAGAAAAAAAGAAAGTATAATAGTAAAAAAGAAAAGAAAAAAGAACCGAAAAACTATTACTAATACTAATATTAATAAATAATTTATCTTTTTCTTATTTTTAAGAATAGAATAGGAGAATTACCGGTATATTTTAAAAGGTGGAATTATAATAATAGTAATACAGTGATGTCAAATCCAGTCTAAACATCTACAACCAATGAGAGTGGAATGGAATGGAATATGGCAAAAGACGGTCCTGTAAGTAGGGGTAGTTCTCGACTTACGACCACAATTGAGCCTGACATTTATGTTGTTAAGTGAGTTTTGCCTCATTTTAGCACTCTTCTTGCCATCTTTGTGTAGGGAATCATTGCAGTTGTTAAATTAGTAACCCAGATGTTGTGACTCCAATTCTCCCATTGAATCTGATTTTGTCAGAAGGTCACAAAATGGAATCGTGTGACCTCAGGACATTGCAAGCGTCGTAAATATGAACCACTTGTCAAGTCCTCGAGTATAAATCACGGGACCACAGGATTACTGCAATGGCCATAAGGGGGAAAATGGTCATACGTCATATTTTTTAAAAGTGCCAAAATGGAGCACGAAGTGGGCTCACGGCCTCTAGCAATACTTTTCAGACAAAATCGGGGTTCAGAGTGGCCACCTGAGCCCCCCCTCCATGCCCCATTTTGGCTGGCAAAGCATTGCAGGAGGCCGTCCAGGCCAAAAGTGGGCCATGCGCAGCCCTCACACAAACACACCCTGTTTGGGCCGGCAAAGTGCTGTGGGAGACATCCGTCCCGTCTCCATCCCCCCGGCCAACCCGCAGACGAGAACTGCAATGCTGATCCGGCCCTCGAAGAAATCCAGTTCGACAACACCCCTGATTTACAATGTTGATGCATAAACTCTTGGAAAAGTTGAAATACCAAGCTAGGGACTGTTTACCACGGAGAAAGTCTCTTTGTGTGGTTGCTAGGGGTCATCCCTGGTTTGAGGGCATCCAGTCTATAAATATTTGAGAGGAATAATTGTGTCCCCGGAAACAAACTGGAAGTAAGTGTAGAAATAGGTTCTTCTCAAATGCTTGTCTCCTGAAATACTCTAAAGAGGAATTATCCATATTTCGGTAGCTAGAATAAATATACAACTACCTCTTAAGTATCCCATTTTCTGTAGAAAACCAAGTGGATCTCTTGGTCTAAATGATTTGAAAACTAATTGTCTGCCTCTCCCACTCTCTCCTCCTGTACCACACTCTCTCTCTCCCTCCCTCCCTCTCACCCTCTTTATATACCTCTTTCTCCCTCCCTCCCTCGCTCTCTCTTTCTCCCCCTCCCTCTCCCTCTTTCCCTCCCTCTCTCCCTCTTGTTTCTCCCTCCCTCTCTCTATACCTCTCTCTCCCTCCCTGTCTTCCTCTCTCCCTCCCTCCCTCTTTCTCCCTCTCCTCCTCTCCCTCTTTCCCTCCCTCTCTCTCCCTCTTGTCTCTCCCTCCCTCTCTTCCTCCCTCTCCCTCCCTCTCCCTCCCTCTCCCTCCCTCTCTCCTCCCTCTCTCCTCCCTCTCCCCTCTCTCTACCTCTCTGCCTCCCTGTCTTCCTCCCTCCCTCTTTCTTCCTCTCCCCCTCTCCCTCTTTCCCTCCCTCTCTCACCCTCTTGTCTCTTCCTCCCTCTCCCTCTCTCCCTCCCTCTTTCTCCCTCTCTCCCACTCCCTCTCTCCGCCTCCTCCTCTCCCTCCCTCTTTCACTTTTCCTCCCTCTCCCTCTCTCTTCTTCCCCTCTCTCTCCCCCTCTCTTTCCCTCTCTCCCTCCTTCTCCCTCTTCTTCTCTCCCTCTGCCTACCTCTCTCTTCCTCTCTCTCTCCCTCCCTCCTTCTCTCTCTATCCCTCTCTCCCCCCATCTCTTAATTTTTTTCCAGTAAGTTTCCCTGTCTATTTCCAGAAACAAGACAGCTCAATCCTTCTGTCAGAAAGACATTCTTTATTTAGTTGTATGAAAAGAAAAAAAACCACAAACACACAAAGCCACTTTTGTCTTATCACTCTACCACTTCTGTATTTCCTGTTTTGGAGAAGGGAGAAAGTCAAACAAAATGACATTTTCTTCTAAAACAGCTGTGACATGTTGGAAATTATTTTTAGGGTCCTAGGATCAGATTCCTTCGGACGCAATTTCATTTGGATTTTGAGCCAGGATTAATATTATGTTGACATCTGTCTTTGGGGCCGGTTAAAAAATGTTTGTGTCTTGTTGGCTCCTCTGTCTTGTTTCAAGCAGGGCAAGTTTACATCATGTTTTTATAGGTGGGCTGGAAGAAAATTAATTGTACTCACAGTGCAAGGATGAGAGAATCTGGCATGCAGATTGAGGAAGACAAATCTTGTGGGTAAAGTGATACAACAATGAAAATGCTCCCACCACGTCATGGTCCTCCACTTACAACCGTTAGTTTAATGACCCTTTGAGATTAACAATGAGAACACATTTAAAGCTATTCTTTTTAATATCTTTGTGAGTGACATAGGGGAAGGTTTGGTAGGGAAGGTTTGCCTATTTGCCGATTATTCT
The DNA here is from genome assembly GCF_031021105.1 of Erythrolamprus reginae. NCBI lineage: Eukaryota > Metazoa > Chordata > Lepidosauria > Squamata > Dipsadidae > Erythrolamprus > Erythrolamprus reginae. The sequence goes on along the minus strand of NC_091955.1, from coordinate 8,013,458 downwards.
AAAGTGTGCAATAGGGTTGATATTCCTGGAGGCGTCTGTAATATGGCAAATGATTTAGCTTTACTAGATAAGTGGTCAAAGCAATGGAAACTGCAGTTTAATGTTTCCAAACGTAATATAATGCACCTGGGCGAAAGGAATCCTCAATCTGAGTATTGTATTGGCAGTTCCCTTCAGCTGCCAAAATTCAAAGTGAGTGGCAGAACTGATAAGGTTTCCAAAGTTTCCAAAGAAAATTACTCACAGACGTGTTAATACTTTATTGTTCAGAACTGCAGAAAGATACGTATGTACGAAAGGCAAAAACTCTTAACATGTTCTTTTCCTTCGAAGGATCAAATCTTGTTTTTCTGCAAAGGGAACCTCCCACTCTCCTCCCCTTTTATACACCCTGGGATTATAGACTGTGCTCAAGTCCTCCTTCTGAGCCTGCACAACTGCTCTTGCCTCCCCCGCAGCCTTCTCACTCTTGCGTCCAGGATAGGATTCCTTCACCTCCTCTTCTTCATCAGACCCAGGCAAAGCCCCTATTGAGGGCTCTATAGTCTCTGCAAGACCCTCACACCCAATCTCTCCCTCCTCCTCATTGTCCAACTCCTCTGACAGCCACACAGGCTGATCATGCCCAGACGGACCCGATTCATCTGGCTTGAAGTCTGTTATCAAAGGACCTGGCTGCAAGCCAGCCACAAGGGTTTGTATCTGTTGTGTGCTCAGTTTGTATCTGTTGTGGGGTGAGGTATCAGCAATACGCCGATGATACCGAGTTATACATCTCCACCCCATGTCCAGTCAATGAAGCAGTGGAAGTGATGTGCCGGTGCCTGGAGGCTGTTGGGGCCTGGATGGGTGTCAACAAACTCAAACTCAACCCAGACAAGATGGAGTGGCCTCCCAAGGACAATTCCATCTGTCCATCCATTACCCTGGGGGGGGGAACTATTGACCCCCCCAGAGAGGGTTCGCAACTTGGGCGTCCTTGATCCACAGCTGACATTGGAACATCATCTTTCGGCTGTGGCGAGGGCAGTTGCGGCCCTATTTGGACAGGGAGTCATTGCTCACAGTCACTCATGCCCTCATCACCTCGAGGTTCGATTACTGCAACGCTCTCTACATGGGGCTACCTTTGAAAAGTGTTCGGAAACTTCAGATCGTGCAGAATGCGGCCGCGAGAGCCATTGTGGGGCTCACTAGATTCGGCCACGTTTCTGCAACACTCCGTGGCCTGCACTGGCTGCCGATCGGTTTCCGGTCACAATTCAAAGTATTGGTCATGACCTTTAAAACCCTACATGGCATTGGACCAGAATACCTCCGGAACCGCCTTCTACCGCAAGAATCCCAGCGGCCGATAAGGTCCCACAGAGTTGGCCTTCTCCGGGTCCCGTCGACCAAACAATGTCGTTTGGCGGGCCCCAGGGGAAGAGCCTTCTCTGTGGCGGCCCCGGCCCTCTGGAATCAACTCACCCCAGAGATTAGAACGGCCCCCACCCTCCTTGTCTTTCGCAAATTACTCAAGACCCACCTTTATCGCCAAGCATGGGGGAGTTAAGATATTCTTTCCCCCTAGGCCATTACAAGTTATGCATGGTATGTTTGTGTGTATGATTGGTTTTACTATAAGGGTTTTTAGTTGTTTTATTAATTGGATTGTTACATGCTGTTTTTTTAATCATTGTTGTTAGCCGCCCCGAGTCTACGGAGAGGGGCGGCATACAAATCCAATTAATAATAATAATAATAATAATAATAATAATAATAACAACAATAACAATAATAATAATAATAATCTATTATTGTGGTTGAAGCTGAAGTAGTCACTGACAGGTAGGACATTGTGGCAGGTGATTTTACGCACTACATTTAGATCGGTTCGGAGGCGACGTAGTTCTAAATTTGTCTAAGCCCAAGATTTCAAGTCTAGTGGGATAAGGTATTCTGTTGCTAGCGGAGGAATGGAGGACTCTTCTCGGGAAATATTTTTGGACTCTCTCGATTGTATTAATGTCTGATATGCAGTGCGGCTTCCAGATAGGTTAGCTGTATTTAAGAATTGGAACAATGGAAGTTCTATCTCATTTACAAGTATTTTACAATTCCTTCAACACTTGTCTGACACATCAAGGTGCTATTATTTTATTTATTGGTTTTGTCAAGTAGGTACTGGTGGTATACAAAGATATAATAATAATTATATACATGATACTACCGTGTTTCCTCGAAAATAAGACACTGTCTTATATTAATTTTTGTTCCAAAAATTGTGCTACGTCTTATTTTCGGGGGGTGCCATATATTTCTCAAATAAGACAAATTCAAAGGCAGAAAAGCTGACACCCCCCAAAGAAAGTGTACTGATTACGGTACGTTACCTGTCAGTATGGCACCCACACACACAAACGACGGCACTTATATGGTACAACAGTATATTCCCGCTATTGCAGCTTCCGGCCACCAGAGGAACTACAGTCTACGCACTGTAGTGGAGACTGTAATGGCGGTGAGACAGCAGCAGACTGTGTCTGCTCTACTGGACGGTACAAAGCGATGGAAGGGGCCAGCAAGGGACGCCACATTATTACGGTACCGCTATGAACAGCTTTGAATGGTACCGTATGTTTTTCCACCGTACCGTATGTAAACTTGACTACGCCTTATTTTCAGGGGGTGCCTTATATTAGCAAATTCTGCAAAACCTCTGACATGCCTTACTTTCGGGGTACGTCTTATTTTCGGGGAAACAGGGTAGTAAAAGAGAAACATTAGGTCAGGGGACGGAAGGCACTCTGGTGCACTTATGCACGCCCCTTACTAACCTCTTAGGAATTGGGAGAGGTCAACAGTGGATAATCTAAGGGTAAAGTTTGGGGGGGTTAGGTGATGATACTACAGAGTCTGGTAGTGAGTTCCATGCATCAACTACTCGGTTACTAAAGTCGTAATTCCTGCAGTCGAGTTTGGTGCGGTTTACTTTAAGTTTGTATCTGTCGTGTGCTCGTGTGCTGTTTTGATTGAAGTAGTCATTTGCAGGAAGGACGTTGTAGCATATGATTTTATGGGCTATGCTTAGATCGACATAGTTTTAAGCTTTCTAAACTAGGATTGTAAATCTAGTTGCGTAGGGTATTCTGTTGCGAGTGGAGGAGTGGAGGGCTCTTCTAGTAAAGTATCTCTGGACATTTTCTAGAGTGTTTTTACGTCCGAAACACGGTGTGGGTTCCAGACAGATGAGCTGTATTCAAGGATTGGTGACTACATAATTTTATCGTGAATGAAGACGTGGCTTCCACTGTTGAAGGAACCGATTCAATTCTCCAAGCTCTTTAATATTGAAACATTCCCCCGTGTCCATTCTTTTTTTTGACCCTGCAGGCAATTGGCGGCAAGGTTTGTCAGTTATGGAACCATTCTTTGAGCACCAGCGCTGTTGCAAGGAACTACGTTAAACTCTTGTTTGAGAAACTCCACAGTGAACAGGTAAAAAACCTATTAAGAATATGGGTGTCAGCCTCTGGGTTATTCTTCATATCTTCCATTGACTTCCATTATAAAACAAGGGTGGAGGGAGGCGTTCGGGATTTAGGGGCGGAAGCATGCTGGAGAAGCCCACAGGAGGTTTTTTTATTTTAAATATTTTTTATTAAATTTTTTGGGAAACCAAAAAAACAGAATAAAAAGAAATGCAATATGTAACAAAAATGTTGAATGTGAAAAACATATTTATTTATTATACAGTACTCCCTCGATTAGCACGGTCTCGATTAGCGCGAAACGCTGCAACGTGGTTTTTCAAAAAATATTAATTAAAAAAATAAAATATTAAAATAAAATATTAAAAAATAAAAAATAAGTCCACGCTAGTTCTCTCTCTCTTTCTCTCCCTGTTGCCGGCGTGGTATATGAGAGAGAAAGAGAGAGGCAGAGGTCGGGCGCATTACCGGGAGGTGGAGGCGGCGTGGGGACGCTGGGTGCCGGGGACACCGAGGAGGGGGCGCCGGCCGCTCAATCGGGCCGGCAGGGAACAGAATGGAGCCTTCCGCGGCGGGGCTGGTAAGGGGGGGAGCCGAGGGGGGAGCCGAGCCCAGCCCCGTGGCATTCGCTTTCCTCCCGCCCGCAGCCGACTGATCGTGGGCTCCTTCGCAACCTCGGAGAGCTTCCTGGTTTTCGTGAGCTTTCATGCCCTGGAAGCTCTCCGAGGTTGCGAAGGAGCCCACGATCAGTCTCGGCTGCGGGTGGGAGGAAGGCGAATCCCCCGTGGGCTCCGTTACATCTTCCGCTGCCAGCCAGGCCATGCTGGCGGCAGCGGAACAATCGCCTTCCTCCCGCCCGCAGCCGACTGACCGTGGGCTCCTTCCCGAGCTCCCTTCCTGAGCCTCCCGTTTTCTCTCCCCCCCCCTCGCCCCTTCGCCTCCCTGTGTTCCTAGGAGAAGTGCTGGGGATTGAGGCAAGACAGACCTTCTGCTCCTCACCAGCACTTCTCCTAGGAACACAGGGGGGCGAAGGGGCGGAGAGAGAACGGGAAGCTCAGCATTCCGTCAGCCGCAGCGCTGGCTGTCAACTTTTCTTTTTAAAACTGGGCAGGAGCTGACTTGCCTCCCCAGTGCTAAAAAGAAAAGTTGACAGCCAGCGCTGCGACTGACAGAATGCTGAGCCTCCCGTTCTCCCCCCCCCCACCTCGCCCCTTCCGGTTTCGGCGTTCGGCAACGGAGTCTGGCGCTGGGGCCATGCGGGGCCGCTCATCCAGGGGGGCGTGGACTGGCAAGTCGCCCTCCTTTCTCTTTCTTTCTCTCACTTATACCACACCGGTAACAGGGAGAGAAAGAGAGAGAGCGGAGGGCACCTTGCCGGTCCACGCCCCCCTAGATGAGCGGCTCCGCATGGCCCCAGCGCCGCCCAGGGGTTTCCCCTTTGCCTGGGCGGTGGGAAGACCAAGGGAAGGTTCCTTCAGCCGCCCAACACCTGATCCGCTCCGCAGCGCGGCAACGGGGAAACCCCATCTTCGGATCCTCGCTGCTTCCGCGCTGCGGAGCAGATCAGCTGTTGGGCGGCTGAAGGAACCTTCCCTTGGTCTTCCCCGCCGCCCACACGCAAACTCCACCATCTGCGCATGTGCGGCCATGAAAAAATGGCGCACATGCGCAGATGGTGGTTTTTACTTCCGCATCCAGTATAACGCGGAAATCGGTTAGCGCGGGAGGTCTTGGAACGTAACCCCCGCGCTAATCGAGAGATCACTGTATTTGTATGCCTCTCCGGAGAGGGGCAGCATACAAATCTAATATTATATTATTATTATTATTATTATTATTATTATTATTATTATTATTTATTTTATTTTTTTTGCAATTACATTTCTGTGTCTTTGGTTTCTCCATTTTCCTTTAAATTTACAGTCACTCTATTTCCTTTTTTCCATCGATCCAATTATAAAATTTACCCCACATGGTATAGTATTCTTTATCCTGTTTATCCTGTAACTCTAAAGTAAATTTACTCCATTTTGCGCATTCCAATATTTTCCTAATTAGTAAACCCTCTGATGGTACGTCTTCTTTCTTCCAGTTTTGAGCAAAAACAAGTTAAGCCACAGTTAATATATGTATTATTAAATAATAATTAGCCTTTTCGTGTTGACCTCTAATTATTCCCCATAAATAAGTCTCAGGTTTTCATTCTAATTCATTCTCTAGTGTGAAAAACCAACAGATCGCGCAGAGTCTAACAAAAATGAACATAACTGTGGCAAAAACTTGCTTTCTCTGCTACCGGTATTTCTCCATGGCTTAGCCGTTTGGTATGATGTCATCTACGATCGCGCCTTAACTAGATCGCAAGTTACAGGGAAATTATCTCTGGGACCGCTGCGGGACCCAGGGGAAGAGCCTTCTCTGTGGTGGCCCCGGCCCTCTGGAACCAGCTCCCCCCAGAGATTAGAATTGCCCCCACCCTCCTCGCCTTTCGTAAGCTCCTTAAAACCCACCTCTGCCGTCAGGCATGGGGGAACTGAGATATTCTTTCCCCCTAGGCCTCTACAATTTATGAATGGTATGTTTGTATGTATGTTTGGTTTTATAAATAAGGGTTTTTTAATTGTTTTAGTATTGGATTGTTACATGCTGTTTTTATCACTGTTGTTAGCCGCCCCGAGTCCACGGAGAGGGGCGGCATACAAATCCGATGGATGGATGGATGGATGGATAAATTGAATAAACAAACAAACAAATAAATAAATATCGGAAATATCAAGGAATTTCCAAATGCTTTCCCACTGGACACCCTGTAAAGTCTGAATTCCTTGAAACATGGAGTTAAATTATAGCCGTTCAATGCTGGGATAACTTTTCTTTTGCAGTACAATATACCATTTACGGACAGAATGTCAACCCGAATTGAGTTTCTCCCTCTTAACTATTTGGTAACTGCCTTGGTAGAGATGGAACGTCAAGGTAAGTCTATTTTCTTCTGTTTTATTGCAGCCTAATGCAGTTTATCTCGGTTTAGATCAGTAGTTCTCAATCTTTCTAATGTCGCGACCCCTTAATACAATTCATCACGTTTTGGTGACTCCCAACCATAAGTCTAGCCCCAATTCTCCCACCAGAGCTTTAAGCTGATTGGCAGGAAGGTCAGAGGGACACCCCCACTGTAAACGCCTGATTGGTCGGATTCCAAAAATATTTTATTTTATTTATTTATTCATTTATTGGATTCATACACCGCTCTTCCCCAAGGACTCAGGATGTCTTACAACATATAATTTAAAAAACCCAAAAAAATATAATGGCTAAATCCAATTAATTAAACTAGATAACTAACATAAAATCCCCAATATATTAAAAATATATTAAATCTTTAATATATTTAATATTTTATTAAATTAATAATAATTAATTTATTATAGTAGGAAAGGCAAGTAGGATGCTTGGCTGCATAGCTAGAGGTATAACAAGCAGGAAGAGGGAGATTGTGATCCCCTTATATAGAGCGCTGGTGAGACCACATTTGGAGTACTGTGTTCAGTTCTGGGGACCTCACCTACAAAAAGATATTGACAAAGTTGAACGGGTCCAAAGACGGGCTACAAGAATGGTGGAAGGTCTGAAGTATAAAACGTATCAGGAAAGACTTCATGAACTCAATCTGTATAGTCTGGAAGACAGAAGGAAAAGGGGGGACATGATCGAAACATTTAAATATGTTAAAGGGTTAAATAGGGTTCAGGAGGGAAGTGTTTTTAACAGGAAAGTGAACACAAGAACAAGGGGACACAATCTGAAGTTAGTTGGGGGAAAGATCAAAGGCAACATGAGAAAGTATTATTTTACTGAAAGAGTAGTAGATCCTTGGAACAAACTTCCAGCAGACGTGGTTGGTAAATCCACAGTAACTGAATTTAAACATGCCTGGGATAAACATATATCCATTGTAAGATAAAATACAGGAAATAGTAAAAGGGCAGACTAGATGGACCATGGGGTCTTTTTCTGCCGTCAGTCTTCTATGTTTCTATGTTTCTATGTTTCTATAATATAAATAATAATTTTAATAAAAAATATTTAATATTAAATATAATAAAATATATTAATAATATGTTCCAAGGCACCAGAATAGAAGCTTTAGTTCCTAACACCATGGGAAATTTGTCTTTTCCCGTGGTCTTAGACGACCTCTGTAAAACGGTCTCTCGACCCCCAAAAGGGTCCTGACCCCCCAGGTTGAGAACCACTGGTTTAGATTATAATCGTATTTAAAGTCTATGCTATCCTGCCCGTACCCTGTTTCCCCGAAAATATGACGTACCCTGAAAGTAAGGCATGTCAGAGGTTTTGCAGAATTTGCTAGTATAAGGCACCCCCCGAAAATAAGGCGTAGTCAAGTTTACATACGGTACGGTGGAAAAACATACGGTACCATTCAAAGCTGTTCATAGCGGTACCGTAATAATGTGGCGTCCCCTGCTGGCCCCTTCCATCGCTTTGTACCATCCAGTACAGCAGACACAGTCTGCTGCTGTCTCACCGCCATTACAGTCCCCACTACAGTGCGTAGACTGTAGTTCCCCTGGTGGCCGGAAGCTGAAATAGCGGGAGTATACTGTTGTACCATATAAGTGCCGTCGTTTGTGTGTGTGGGTGCCATACTGACAGGTACCGTACCATAATCAGTGTATCGTACGGTACACTTTCTTTGGGGGTGTCAGCTTTTCTGCCTGTGAATTTATCTTATTTCAGAAATATAAGGCAGCCCCCGAAAATAAGACGTAGCACAACTTTTGGAGCAAAAATTAATATAAGACATTGTCTTATTTTCGGGGAAACACGGTAGGTTAAGAGGGCAACACAACCACAATCTGAAATTAGCGGTTTTAATTTTACTAATGACCACCAGTGATCAACTTCCATTCCATAATATTAATATTTCTCTCATCTAGGATGGGCAGCTTCGCTGGAAGACACCAACATGGACGCAAGATTAGTTGAAGAGCTGGCACTGGAACACACTACAATGCTCTTAGGCCTTTAACTTATTTAATGGCCACGACAAAATTGTGAATCCAGTAGCGTCAGAATTTTGTTGTGCCTTTTAACACACAGTAGTACCTCGACATACGAGTTTAATTCGTTCCAGACCCGAGCTCGTAAGTCGATCAACTCGCATCTCGAACGAATGCCTTTAGACTTTGTTTTTCGCGCCAAGATAACCGGAAGCAAGGAGATTCTTGCGCCACCTAGTGGAAGCTCGGCTCGTATCCCGAATTTGAGCTCGGGTGTCGAACAGAAATTTCGCTCGCGTCGCAGCTCGTAACTTGGAATACTCGCATGTGGAGCAGCTCGTATCTAGAGGTACTACTGTATAGGCAACTGAATTCCAAAGAAGATAACGGATAGGACGCTGTAATGTTACATCCAAAAGAAAAACCACAACTTCTGTTTACTGCTGACTAGAGTTCATTGTAAATGACTGACTTTTAAAAACGGCTTACTGGAATTGCAAACGGTTCTGAATACAAAATATTTTACATTCCAATGCTTTGGGACTTGAAGCAAGAATTTATTTATTTATTTCACTTTTCAACGTGCGCTGGAAACAGACTGTTCCAAATATGAAAAACATATCTTTTTTTTTAATTAGGAAAAAAAGGGTGTTTTGAAATTCAGAATAGACTCCGAGCTACAAATGTTTTGTGCCTCGTTATAATAGATGCATCGAAATATTCTGAAATAATTTTTTTTATAATCCAATATTAAAATGAATGGAAGTCGTCCCACTGTAATATTATGAGGATAAACCGATTTCAATGTAGTATTTATTGTTAATAGGCTGCTGGGGCGCCCAAAGCAATTGCAAAGAGACGATTCATTAATTAAGATTAAATGTTGGCGTAAAATGTGCCGATGTTAGCATTTAAATTCTTACAAGATTGAATAATGCGACAGAGCAATAAGGAGCTGGCAGCTATTATTACATTGTGTATAGATGAGATATACGTGTGTGAACAGGGTACTGTAAATATATTGCAATTGAGAAAGCAAACATTTTCTGTAAATTGAAATAAATGTATAAATTTGGAAATAGGCCTCGGTGTCTTTTATTTATTGAATTGGAATCAGAGATGATGTGCGTATTTTCTAATTGTTTAAATCAGAGTTCTTCAAACTTGGCAACATAGCTGGCTGGAGAATTCTGGGAGTTGAAGGCACAAGTCTTAAATTTGCCAAGTTTCGGGGATCCTTGGTTTAAATATTCCAGAAAGAGAGTAGGATTCTTACAGAAGGGCAAAAGTGTCAAGATAGCATTCCAAACCATACAAATACTTAGCGTTTAAGATCCACCTCCTTTTTAATGTGGATTTAACTTACTTTATGTTGTGGTTAGCTCTGGCCCAGCTCCTGCCCCAAGGACTGTGGATGTGGGGGAGACATCCACATGCTGCAGGCCTGTTTTGCCCCCGGTGGAATCTGCTGATGAAGGCTCCTCTGACCAAGGAGACATGAGTGACAGGGAGGAGGAGAGTGTGGCAGACAGCTCAGAAGGAGATCAATTATCTAGCTCCTCCTTCGATTCGGAACAAGAGTTAATGATACAGCCACGCATGCGGAGAGCGATGCATCGGCAACAACAACTGAGAGATTATTATCAAAGAAAACGAGGCCACCTGTGGTTGGGTGGGGCTGTGGTCATTAGTGAGGCTGCTATAAAGAGCAGCCTGTGGGATTGGCCATTGTGGAGGATTATCTGATCGTTGTGTTTCGTGCCTGCTTTGCTGACTTTGACCTTTTGTGTGCTGATTTTTCCCCGCTTTGAAACTAAACCAAGGCAAAGTGTGCTTCACTTTGTGAAAGAAGGACTGTGAATTGCCTCACTGCTGCAAGGTAAGTATCACAGAACTGATAAGGGACTTGTACAAATTACCAGTTTTGTTTGGAGACGAGGGCTCTTTGCTATACCAAAAGGGGGCTTGGTTTAAGTGAATTTTCATTATAAAGAACATTGTTTTGAATTTTCAAACGTGTGTGTGTCTGAAATTTGTACCTGTGAATTTTCGGGAGGAGTCTACCAGAGAGCCCGACAGAACACCAAGTATTGTGTTAAATGTTTTCATTCCAAACGCAGATAAGTGTTAGTAAGGATGGCGGTATTTGCCACCCGATAACAAACTACAAGCATTCTCAGCTATTTTATTTCCCCAACATTTATTTTATTATGTATTTCCGAAAGTTTCAAGAAGACAAAAATATGAAGATACTTGAATTACTAACGCATCCATTTTCATGCCTGCCCTTTATCATCCTGGGAACTTCTTTCAATCGAACGAAAAACAGACCCTTTCTCGGAGCGAGGCGCGTTCTCCTCCCACGGAAGTGGAGCCACTCATATTTCTATCGGTTTCACGATCGGCTTCCTGATGTGCCTCATGTTGGCGCTGGGCTCGCTGGGCTTGAACGGCGCCAGCGATCCGTAAGGCCTCGGTAGCGGGAGGACGTTTTCGTCATCGGGAATGTAGGCGTTGGGGCGCTGCTCAGCCGTAGTGTGGATGGCGGTTGGCAGCGCAGCCTGTTCTTGTTCCAGGGCCTGCTGGAAGAATATTAGGCCTCAGTGAAATTTGTTCGGAGACGCTGCCTGGGATGCATGGACCTGTTAGGGCAGAGGTCCCCAATCTCCCCATCCCTTGATGGGAACCGGGCCACGACGTACCAGCAACCAGGCCACGCAAACAAGTGGATCCCCATCTGCAGGATGCAGGCAGCACATGAGACCACATCCTCCCTAGTCCATGGAAAAACCTTCCTTCACAGAACCAATATATTCTGTTTTCTATTTCTGCTTCTGTTTCTATTTCCACTCCATTCCATTCCACTCTGTTCTCATTTCTATTCCATTTATTTCATTCCATATTTTCTATTCTACTCTACTCCACTCCACTCCGTTCTAATTTCTATTCCATTCTATCTCATTCCATATTTTCTTTTCTATTCTACTCTACTCCTACTCTGCTCTACTCTTACTGTACTCTAATCTACTCCTACTCCAGTACACTCTACTCTGTTCTAATTTCTATTCCATTCTATTCCATTCCATATTTTCTATTCTATTCTACTCTACTCTACTCTACTCTCTACTCCACTACATTCCACTCTGTTCCAATTTCTATTCCATTCATTTCATATTTTCTCTGTTCTATTCTTATTCCATTCCATTCCATATTTTCTATTCTATTCCATTTCATTCCACTCCACTCCGTTCTAATTTCTATTCCATTCCATATTTTCTATTCTATTCTACTCTATTCTACTCTACTCTATTCCATTTCATTCCACTCCACTCCGTTCTAATTTCTATTCCATTCTATTCCATTCCATATTTTCTATTCTACTCTACTCTATTCCATTTCATTCCACTCCACTCCATTCTAATTTCTATTCCATTCCATATTTTCTATTCTACTCTACTCTACTCTATTCCATTTCATTCTACTCCACTCCGTTCCAATTTCTATTCCATTCCATATTTTCTATTCTACTCTACTCCATTCCATTCCACTCCACTCTGTTCTAATTTCTATTCCATTTCATTCCATTCCATATTTTCTATTCTACTCTACTCTACTCTATTCCATTCCATTCCACTCCACTCCGTTCTAATTTCTATTCCATTCTATTCCATTCCATATTTTCTATTCTACTCTACTCTACTCTATTCCATTCCATTCCACTCCGTTCTAATTTCTATTCCATTCTATTCCATTCCATATTTTCTATTCTACTCTACACTATTCCATTCCACTCCACTCCGTTCTAATTTCTATTCCATTCTATTCAATTCCATATTTTCTATTCTACTCTACTCTATTCCATTTCATTCCACTCCACTCCGTTCTAACTTCTATTCCATTCTATTCCATTCCATATTTTCTATTCTACTCTACTCTACTCTATTCCATTTCATTCCACTCCACTCTGTTCTAATTTCTATTCCATTCCATATTTTCTATTCTACTCTACTCTACTCTATTCCATTTCATTCCACTCCACTCCGTTCTAACTTCTATTCCATTCTATTCCATTCCATATTTTCTATTCTACTCTACTCTACTCTATTCCATTTCATTCCACTCCACTCTGTTCTAATTTTTATTCCATTCCATATTTTCTATTCTACTCTACTCTACTCTATTCCATTTCATTCCATTCCACTCCACTCTGTTCTAATTTCTATTCCATTTTATTCCATTCCATATTTTCTATTCTACTCTACTCTATTCCATTTCATTCCACTCCACTCCGTTCTAACTTCTATTCCATTCTATTCCATTCCATATTTTCTATTCTACTCTACTCTACTCTATTCCATTTCATTCCACTCCACTCCGTTCTAACTTCTATTCCATTCTATTCCATTCCATATTTTCTATTCTACTCTACTCTACTCTATTCCATTTCATTCCACTCCACTCTGTTCTAATTTTTATTCCATTCCATATTTTCTATTCTACTCTACTCTACTCTATTCCATTTCATTCCACTCCACTCCGTTCTAACTTCTATTCCATTCTATTCCATTCCATATTTTCTATTCTACTCTACTCTACTCTATTCCATTTCATTCCACTCTACTCTGTTCTAATTTCTATTCCATTCCATATTTTCTATTCTACTCTACTCTACTCTATTCCATTTCATTCCACTCCACTCCGTTCTAATTTTTATTCCATTCTATTCCATTCCATATTTTCTATTCTACTCTACTCTACTCTATTCCATTTCATTCCACTCCACTCTGTTCTAATTTCTATTCCATTCCATATTTTCTATTCTACTCTACTCTACTCTACTCCATTTCATTCCACTCCACTCCGTTCTAACTTCTATTCCATTCTATTCCATTCCATATTTTCTATTCTACTCTACTCTACTCTATTCCATTTCATTCCACTCCACTCTGTTCTAATTTCTATTCCATTCCATATTTTCTATTCTACTCTACTCTACTCTATTCCATTTCATTCCACTCCACTCCGTTCTAATTTTTATTCCATTCTATTCCATTCCATATTTTCTATTCTATTCTACTCTACTCTATTCCATTTCATTCCACTCCACTCCGTTCTAATTTCTAATCCATTCTATTCCATTCCATATTTTCTATTCTACTCTACTCTACTCTATTCCATTCCACTCCACTCCGTTCTAATTTCTATTCCATTCTATTCCATTCCATATTTTCTATTCTACTCTACTCTACTCTATTCCATTTCATTCCATTCCACTCCACTCTGTTCTAATTTCTATTCCATTTTATTCCATTCCATATTTTCTATTCTACTCTACTCTATTCCATTTCATTCCACTCCACTCCGTTCTAATTTCTAATCCATTCTATTCCATTCCATATTTTCTATTCTACTCTACTCTATTCCATTTCATTCCACTCCACTCCGTTCTAATTTCTATTCCATTCTATTCCATTCCATATTTTCTATTCTACTCTACTCTACTCTATTCCATTTCATTCCACTCCACTCTGTTCTAATTTCTATTCCATTCCATAATTTCTATTCTACTCTACTCTACTCCATTTCATTCCACTCCACTCCGTTCTAATTTTTATTCCATTCTATTCCATTCCATATTTTCTATTCTATTCTACTCTACTCTATTCCATTTCATTCCACTCCACTCCGTTCTAATTTCTATTCCATTCTATTCCATTCCATATTTTCTATTCTACTCTACTCTATTCCATTTCATTCCACTCCACTCCGTTCTAATTTCTATTCCATTCTATTCCATTCCATATTTTCTATTCTACTCTACTCTACTCTATTCCATTTCATTCCACTCCACTCTGTTCTAATTTCTATTCCATTCCATATTTTCTATTCTACTCTACTCTACTCCATTTCATTCCACTCCACTCCGTTCTAATTTTTATTCCATTCTATTCCATTCCATATTTTCTATTCTATTCTACTCTACTCTATTCCATTTCATTCCACTCCACTCCGTTCTAATTTCTAATCCATTCTATTCCATTCCATATTTTCTATTCTATTCTACTCTACTCTACTCTACTTTATTTCATTTCACTCCACTCCACTCCGTTCTAATTTCTATTCCATTCTATTCCATTTTCTATTCTACTCTACTCTACTCTACTCTATCCCATTCCCCTCCCCTCCCCTCCGTTCTAGTTTCTCTTCCGTTCCGTTCTCGTTGTGAGGCTCACCTTTGCTCTGGCTTCGCTTGCTATCTCGTGCATTCTTTCATCCCGTAGCACCCTGAGCCAGTCCTGCTCGATTTCCTTCGGGGGAGGGAGGCCTTTCGCCAGCCGGGAGACGATGCACAGGATGGTCTGCTCTTTGTCCCTCATCTCTTGCTGCAGCCTAATGGCGAAGGCCTGGTGCATGGACAGCTCTGCGATGAGAGCCATGATCTTCTGAGTGGTGCTCTTGATCTTCTCCTGCATCACGTTCATCTGGAAGGAATCATAGCAACAAAGAACATGGAATCATACAGCCTGGAAGGGAACCGCCGTGAGTGGTTTATGTCCGGCTGAGCTGGTCACGGATTTCGAGGACCAAGAGGCTCATCCTCTTCAGAATCTGACATGACCAGAGGTGGACAAGGAGCACTCACAACAATGTCCAGCTCAGCTGGTCACAGAGTTTGAGGACCAGGAGATGGATGAGTACTGGCATTGCAGGCCTGTGTTCTTGCCATCTGAGCCCGAGAGTCAGAGCGTAGGGGAGTTAAGAGACTGGGGAACCACCAGAGACTGTAGAACCCCCAGTTATGGGATTGAGTGAGTCAGAGGTCGATGGGGAATTAGAGGAGGAGGACCCCCTGTTAGATGCACGAGTAAGGAGAACAGTGTCTAGGCAAGAATATATGAAAAGGAAAGGTTCTTGGCGTTAACAGGTCTATGGGACATTTGGCCATGCCTTGGCAGTATATAAGGGATGTTCTAAGGGGAAGTGGGCGTGGTGAACAACGTTCCTCATCATGGGTGCTGGAGAATCGAAGCTGAGAGGACTTTCTGTGTTCAGATCCTTTTCCTTCCTGCCTGTGTTGTGCTTTGCGAAGTTTAATGAACTGTGAGTTTTATCCAAGCTGCCAGAAACACTTCAAGAACTAAGATTTATAGCCCTCCGGCTCTACATCTCATTAGAGAGAAAGCAAGAAATTCCTTAGCATTAACCAGTGAATTGCGTGATTTGCTTTACCAAAGAGATTTTGCCTATGATCAAAGTTTGAACAGCATGTGTGGTTCTTTATTTCTGATCAGAGGATCAGGACAGGAATCTCAGAAGTCTTCTAGCCCAACCCATCCTTCCCCACACTCATGAGACCTTTTATCATCCTAGTCAAATGGTTGTCCAGTGAGTGTTGCGGTGGTCTGTTGTGGTTAGCTCTGGCCCAGCTCCTGCCCCAAGGACTGTGGATGTGGGGGAGACATCCACATGCTGCAGGCCTGTTTTGCCCCCGGTGGAATCTGCTGGTGAAGGCTCCTCTGACCAAGAAGACATGAGTGACAGGGAGGAGGGGAGTGTGGCAGACAGCTCAGAAGGAGATCAATTATCTAGCTCCTCCTTGGATTCAGAACAAGAGTTAATGATACAGCCACGCATGCGGAGAGCGATGCATAGGCAGCAACAACTGAGAGATTATTATCAAAGAAAATGAGGCCACCTGTGGTTGGATGGGGCTGTGGCCATTAGTGAGGCTGCTATAAAGAGCAGCCTGTGGGTTTGGCCATTGTGGAGGATTATCTGATCGTTGTGTTTCGTGCCTGCTTTACTGACTTTGACCTTTTGTGTGCTGATTTTTCCCCGCTTTGAAACTAAACCAGAGCAAAGTGTGTTTCACTTTGTGAAAGAAGGACTTTGAATTGCCTCACAGCTGCAAGCTAAGTATCACAGAACTGATAAGGGACTTGTACAAATTACCAGTTTGTTTGGAGATGAGTGCTCTTGGCTATACCAAAAGAGGGCTTCGTTTAAGTGAATTTTCTTTATAAAGAACATTGTTTTGAATTTTCAAACGTCTGTGGGTCTGAAATTTGTACCTCTGAAATTTTGGGAGGATTCTACCAGAGAGCCCGACAACATAAGTCGAGGACTGCCTGTATAGATAACTGTCATCATCAAACCGAGTTGTGATCACCCTACCTTTTTAGCCAGGATTAATGTCTCCTCCCTGCCGTTTTCTGCCTTGACGCTAACTTTCTCAATCATTCGGGTAACTTGCTCATAAACAAAGTCCTTTTCCAGCAGTCTTTCCTCTCGCCGAGTCAGTTGAATTTCCAACTGTAGAAAAAGCAAACAGATAAATGCAGATTAATTCCATTTTCTAGTCTAGTCTATACTCTAGTCTGTATAATAGCAGATATATACTAATTCTATTCTATTCTATTTTCTATTCTATGTATAAAAGCAGATAAATACAGTGGTACCTCAAGATACGAACCCCTCGTCTTACGAACAACTCGTGATACGAACCTGGGGTTCAGAAAAATTTTGCCTCTTCTTACGAACTTTTTTCGAGTTACGAACCGGCGTTCGGAGACTGCTGGGAAGCCGTGCAGCTGTTTTAAAAGGTAACAGCCGGGCGGCGGGGCTTCCCAGAAGCCTCCCGAACGCCGGTTCGTAACTCGAACAAAGTTCGTAAGAAGAGGCAAAATTTTGCTGAACCCCGGGTTCAGTTCGGGAGGTTGTTGGGAAGCCCCCCAGGCCGGCTAGAGGTAACAAAACGAACCGCTGAGGAAAGGAGCCCCCGAAGCCGTATGTAAACTTGACGACGCCTTATTTTCGGGGGGTGCCTTATATTAGCAAATTCTGCAAAACCTCTGACATGCCTTACTTTCGGGGTACGTCTTATTTTCGGGAAAACAGGATAGGTCACCGGCATATTGGTTTTTTGGGAAGCAGTTTCGTGGGTTTTATGCATTCCCTACCTACCCTCCCTTTTTAAAAAAATAAATAAATTCCGGTTAATATGGAAACATGGTTATTTGCTGCAATGGTTTTTAAGCCGGGATGGACATTACCTCTTCGATCTTTTTGAAGAGCTCTTGAATAGAGGGGTCTTTTCCAGGCAACGCTCTTACTCTGTTTTCACGATCCGGGTCGGTAAAGAGCTTCTCCAGGCTTTTAATTTTGTCCTTGCACTGTGAAAACTGTTTTTAAAAAAGAATCAACAAATGGATCCTATCAGCTGGATAGCTGAGGCATTTGTATTCGTCAACATTACAAAACAAAATACAGTGGTACCTCATGATACGAACCCCTCGTCTTACGAACAACCCGAGATACGAACCCGGGGTTCAGAATTTTTTTGCCTCTTCTTATGAACTTTTTCCTTCTTATGAACCCGCCGCCACTGCTGGGAAGCCCCGCCACCTGGCTGTCACCTTTTAAAACAGCCGGGAGGCTTCTCGGCGGCCTCCCGAACGCCGAACCCGGAAGTTCGGGTTTGGCGTTTGGGTTCAGGAGGACGCTGGGAAGCCCCCTGGCTGTTTTAAAAGGTGACAGCCGGGTGGCGGTGTTTTTTTGCGGGGTTTTTTTCGTTGCACGGATTAATTGATTTTATATTGTTTCCTATGGGAAACAATGTTTCATCTTACGAACTTTTCATCTTACGAACCTCCCCCTGGAACCAATTAGGTTCGTAAGACGAGGTATTACTGTACTAGAAAAATTAGAGTTTCTCTTTCACAGACTATTTGGACCTAACCTCTTTCTTTCTTTCTTTCTTTCTTTCTTTTTTTCTTTTTCTTTATTTCTCTTTCTC
This sequence comes from Erythrolamprus reginae, assembly GCF_031021105.1. NCBI lineage: Eukaryota > Metazoa > Chordata > Lepidosauria > Squamata > Dipsadidae > Erythrolamprus > Erythrolamprus reginae. The sequence continues at coordinate 7,995,165 of NC_091955.1, read as the reverse complement.
TTCCTTTCTCTTCTCCCCTTTTCTTTCTTTCGTTCCCTTTCTCCCTTTTTATTTTTCTTTCTTTCCCTTTCTCCTTTTTTTCTTTCTCTTTCTGTCTGCCTCTGTCTCTCTCTGTTTTCTTTCTTTCTTTCTTTCTTTCTTTCTTTCTGGGGTTGGGGTTTTTTTTTTTCTTGGTACAACAAATTCTAAGAAAACACAAGAAGCCACAAAAATGAACATTTCCTCAAAAGAATCAGCAGGTGATTCATTCTGAAGAGCTGCTACTTCTCTTTTTATTTTCCTCGCAAAGTTACACCATTCACTTGCTTCCTGTTCTCAGCCATTAACAGGAAAAAGGTGTAAACATCACCACCACCACCACCACCAAAAAATTAAAACCTCAGCAAAATAGACTCAAAGGGGAAGGAGAGAACTAACGTGGGAAAAGAAGGTAAAAAAATAATAATATGTCCCTTCCCGAGAACATTTTGTTTTAAAAATTGGCTGGGCAGCCACATTTCAGGAAAATGACAAAATATTTGTGACGATCCCCAGCAGACAAACGGTACACTCCATGCTACAAAATGTGAAGTGTTAAGTGGAAAAAAGTGCAGGTACCTCCAAACAACAGGATGTGGGTTATCGTTTCGGCGAACACTTAAATGTCTGGCTGGACAGCAATATACAATGTTTACATGTGCTGCCAATTGGTCCCTGCCATCCTGTACGCTGTTTCCAGGACACACTTACGAAATGGCTCAATAAAAACTCCCTGACAAAGTCATGATTCCAATTTATTCTTTATGACTCAGCCTCGAATTCTACTGGCCATAAAACCTCTGACCCTCTCCCATCAGTTTTTCCACTTTATTTTCATTGATCATATTCGTTTTAATATTTATTTATTTATTTAATTAATTGATTGATTGATTAATTGATTGATTAATTCATTTATTTATTTTGTCCAATACACAATAAGAGTTTTAGTGGGTATATATATCGGACAAACCAACAGGAGAGTAAATGCACGTGTTGCAGAACATAAGAATGCATTAAGGAAAAAAGAAAAAACCTCCTCCCTTTTCCAACACTTCAAAACTACAGGACATGAAATTGATTTTGACAGCACTAAATTAATTTCCAAAACAGAACACTACAGCAAAAGAATAATCATGGAAGCCATCGAGATAGAAAAACATCCCCAAAATATGAACAAGCCGGATGATACCTCCCGCCTACCAGACATCTGGAAACCAGCCCTCAAACGTAACCCAGCCATAAAAACTGAAACTAGACTCAGAACACACATTGCAAAACAATCAAGTAGCCTGCAAGCTCCAACTACTCAGGATATCACGCCTAATCAACAACCATTAACTAACCAGCATACTTCAGCTACATCAATGACCCCAGGTGTTACCCCACTGACTCACCAGGAAGTTTCTACACAGCAGGCAATTGCTGAGCCATCAAACCACACCCAGCCACCAGTATTTATAGAAGGAAGGCAGCTCAGGTCTCGCAGTGTTTGCCTTAGAACAAGGACAGAAACACCACCCTGAAGATGACGAGTGGGACCTCGTCGAAACGTTGCCAGAAATTTCCAAATCCTACACGGGAAGAAACCCGAATATACCAAGACCGTCATACCTGTACCCGTGAAAATCTACGAAAACAAATATATATATGTCACATGTTTTTTTGCTGAATTTGAAAATTAAGGGAGACTAGGATAGATCTATTTGGCCTTATTTTGGCCTCATCAGCTAGCCATACCCACTGGGACTTGAACCTGCAACCTTTGCCTTGTAAGGCAAAGAATTATCCTCTAGGCTACAGTATCCAATTCCTTCAGCTCAGCACCAGGGAAAGGTTAAATATTTTTGTGTCGAATCACCCTGGTGTATTGAAGGAACATCACAGCTCCTTATTTTGCCTCTCGGCCCAACCCAGGGCCATTTCCAAGGCAGTTAATTTTATTGACAGCCGACAATATATATACACATAGTAAAATACATGATGAAGGTTATAGAGGAGATACTCATAGTAAAATATATCTATGAAAGAATAGAAAAGAAGATATAGGGATAGAACATATCAATGAAAGAATACAAGAAGAGATATAGGAATAGAAGAAAGGTATAGGAGATATAGGAGAGCAATAGGACAGGGGACGGAAGGCACTCTAGAGCACTTGTACTCGCCCCTTACTGACCTCTTAGGAATCTGGATAGGTCAACCGTAGATAATCTAAGGGTAAAGTGTTGGGGGTTTGGGGATGACACTATGGAGTCCGGTAATGAGTTCCACGCTTCGACAACTCGATTACAGAAGTCATATTTTTTACAGTCAAGTTTGGAGCGGTTAATATTAAGTTTAAATCTGTTGTGTGCTCTTGTGTTGTTGTGGTTGAAGCTGAAGTAGTCGCCGACAGGCAGGATGTTGCAGCATATGATCTTGTGGGCAATACTTAGATCATGTTTAAGGTGTCTTAGTTCTAGGCTTTCTAGGCCCAGGATTCAAAGTCTAGTCTCGTAGGGTATTCTGTTTCGAGTGGAGGAGTGAAGGGCTCTTCTGGTGAAGTATCTTTGGACATTTTCAAGGGTGTTAATGTCTGAGATGTGATATGGGTTCCAAACAGATTTTTGGAACTCAACAGAAATTGTGTTACAAATTGTTCCCCAGTGTAATGATAACAACAGAGTTGAAAGGGATCTTGGAGGTCTTCTAGTCCAACCCCCTGAATTTACACTCTTCCAGCATTCAGGTAACGTATTACAGTGTGCACTTCGCACTTGGAGGGAAGTGGAATGAGGACGCTAATCTCTAACCTTCACCGCAACGCCAGTCGATGATCTACTGACCACTGGCACCGCTCATTATTATTATTATTATTATTATTATTATTATTATTATTATTATTATTATTTATTAGTTTTGTACGCCACCCCTCTTCATAGACTCGGGGCGGCTCACAACAACAATAACACAATATATAACAAATCTAATAATTAAAAGTCACTAAAAACCCCTTATTAAAAAGAAAACGTACACACAAACATACCAGGCATAAACTGTATAGGCCCCGGGGAGATGTCTCAGTTCCCCCATGCCTGGCAGCAGAGGTGGGTTTTAAGAAGTTTACGAAAGACAAGGAGGGTGGGGGCAATTCTAATCTCCGGGGGGAGCTGGTTCCAGAGAGTCGGGGCCGCCACAGAGAAGGCTCTTCCCCTGGGTCCCGCCAGATGATATTGTTTAGTCGACAGGACCCGGAGAAGGCCAACTCTGTGGGACCTAACCGGTCACTGGGATTCTCTTCCACTGGCTTCCCGCTACATGATAGTAATGCCAACTTCCTCCGCGAATATTGCCCACGAGAGCTACGTCCCTTGTAACCTCTTCGGAGAGGGACGGCATACAAATCTAATAAATTATTATTATGAATTATTACTTTCCAGATAACTCTTGTACTTCACGTGATCTTGATTCAGTAATGCAGCCTAGAACTGTGTTGGCTTTTTTGGCAGCTGCAGCATACGACTCACGACTTTAATGACTCACATTAAAGTGATTATTCATTAGGATTGTCCACAATCGAGCCGTTCTTGACTATTTAACGCGAGGACTGAAATGAAAACAGACTTTTTCTTCTGTGGAATTGTTTGGTTGACCTGAGCCATTGTTTGACAGCAGTAGGAGTGAAAGTACATGTAGGCTTATGTTAGAATGGTTTCTAGACAACGGATCATAACACACGACAACTCCTTTTTCTTTTCTTTTTTAAAGGAAAGCTCAAATAAGGAACTTAAGGCTTCTTCTTCGGAACAGAAACCGATCCTGCTTCAAGATTCACGGAGCAAAGATTTATCCACCACAAATGCAGGGGTTTCCCTCTCTTATTGAAAGGGCAACCTCCAAAATCCTGCTCCAGGACAGCAGCCCCCGAGGCACGAAGATCTAATTCTAGAGGAGAAATCAGCAAATGTACCATGTACAGGCAGAAGCATTGGTGGCAGTAATGGGCTTCTCACCCCACGTGGGGGGATGCCATCCAGGTAGCAGAAGTGGCCCAGGAATCACACGACTGACAGATTTCCGGTGAAAATTGCCAGTTTTTGCTTCTGCGTATGCGCAGAAGCAAAAATACAGGTGAAAATTGCCGAAATCTCATTTATGCTCATGAGATTTTGCCTATTTTTGCTGTTTCTTGCTTCTGCCCATGCACGGAACAGAGCGCTGGTGAGACCACATTTGGAATACTGTGTCCAAAGAAGGGCTACAAGAATGGTGGAAGGTCTTAAGCATAAAACGTATCAGGAAAGACTTCATGAACTCAATCTGTATAGTCTGGAGGACAGAAGGAAAAGGGGGGACATGATCAAAAGATTTAAACATGTTAAAGGGTTAAATAAGGTCCAGGAGGGAAGTGTTTTTAATAGGAAAGTGAACACAAGAACAAGGGGACACAATCTGAAGTTAGTCGGGGGAAAGATCAAAGGCAACATGAGAAAATATTATTTTACTGAAAGAGTAGTAGATCCTTGGAACAAACTTCCAGCAGACGTGGTTGGTAAATCCACAGTAACTGAATTTAAACATGCCTGGAATAAACCTGTATCCATTGTAAGATAAAATACAGGAAATAGTATAAGGGCAGACTAGATGGACCATGAGGTCTTTTTCTGCTGTCAGTCTTCTATGTTTCTATGTTTCTAAAATCTGACAAGACGTGGCTTGCTGCCCATGCGCAGAAGCCAAATCTTGTACGGTGGGCGCGCACACACTGGGTGCTGAGGACCGTCCAGGTAGCGAGGTAAGTGACTGCCCACCACTGATTAGTGGGCACAAAACCTCCTACCTCATATCTACTTAGACCTCGGAGTGAACATTAAATGCCAGGGGGACCAACTCTGGCAATCTTAAGACTTGTGGCCTTCAACTCCCAGAATTCTCCAGCCAACCATAGACCTTACACCAGAGGTCTTCAAACTTGGCAACTTTAAGACTTGTGGACTTCAACTCCCAGAATTCTCCAGCCAACCATAGACCTTACACCAAAGATCTTCAAACTTGGCAACTTTAAGACTTGTGGACTTCAACTCCCAGAATTCTCCATCCAGCCATAGACCTTACACCAAAGATCTTCAAACTTGCCAACTTTAAGATCTGTGGACTTCAGCTCCCAGAATTCTCCAGCCAGCCATAGACCTTACACCAAAGGTCTTCAAACTTGGCAACTTTAAGACTTGTGGACTTCAACTCCCAGAATTCTCCAGCCAGCCATAGACCTTACACCAGAGGTCTTCAAACTTGGCAACTTTAAGACTTGTGGACTTCAGCTCCCAGAATTCTCCAGCCAGCCATAGACCTTACACCAGAGGTCTTCAAACTTGCCAACTTTAAGACTTGTGGACTTCAACTCCCAGAATTGGAAGTTGAAGTTCACAAATCTTAAAGTTGCCAAGTTTGGGGACTCCTGTCTTACACCATTCTGGACAAATGGCTGTCCAAACTCACAACTTCTGGAGGCAAGTTATCCCACCGATTAATTGTTCCCACTGTCAGGAAATTTCTCATTAATTCGAGGTTGGGTTGCCGACCCCTGGATTAGACATACCTAGTTCGTTCAGTCATTCATCACATGATTTAGCCCCTAGACTCCCCCATTTTAAAAATGCCTTATTAAATTTGATTTAAGAACATAAGAACCTAAGAAGAGCCATGCTGAATCAGGCCAAAGCCCACTGAGTCCAGCATTCTGTGTTAAACAGTGGCCCACCAATTGTCCATGGGGATCTTGAGCAGAAAGAGAAGGCAAAAACCTCCCTTTCCCTTGACTCCCAACAAATGGTACTCGAGGGAACCCTGCCTGCCTCAACCAACATAGAGACGGCACATTGACATACTTAGCAATAGGAAGGAAATTGGAGAGCCGACTGTCTGGCTGAAAACAGTGCCAGTCAGCACAACTGTCTGCTTTATTAACTTCCTTCCTGTTCAGTGTGTGTCTTCTGCCTTACCACCAAGGACACACACACACTTAGAAACTAGCCAAGTCAGTCTGGTACCTGCACATTCCCCTAGTGCTTTCAATAGGGCTGTTGCCTTCAACGGGGCTATCATCCACTAATGGTTTCCTCCTCTTGGCGCTACTGGTGAGCCCTCCGAGGCCATCGCGGTTGTGCACATGTCCAGCATGAGATTCAGCTTCTGCACATGTACAATAAGTGAAATCTCGTGCGAGGACGAGAGCGCGAGCAATTTTTTTTGGCAATTTTCACCGATATCCCACGATATCCCACTCAGTTGCTTCTCAGCCAATGCCGATGACTCTAAAGTGTGCAATAGGGTTGATATTCCTGGAGGGGTCTGTAATATGGTAAATGATTTAGCTTTACTAGATAAATGGTCAAAGCAATGGAAACTGCAGTTTAATGTTTCCAAATGTAAAATAATGCGCTTGGGGAAAAGAAATCCTCAATCTGAGTATTGCATTGGCAGTTCTGTGTTAGCAAAAACTTTAGAAGAGAAGGATTTAGGGGTAGTGATTTCTGACAGTCTCAAAATGGGTGAGCAGTGTGGTCGGGCGGTAGGAAAAGCAAGTAGAATGCTTGGCTGCATAGCTAGAGGTATAACAAGCAGAAAGAGGGAGATTGTGATCCCCTTATATAGAGCGCTGGTGAGACCACATTTGGAATACTGTGTTCAGTTCTGGAGACCTCACCTACAAAAAGATATTGACAAAATTGAACGGGTCCAAAGACGGGCTACAAGAATGGTGGAAGGTCTTAAGCATAAAACGTATCAGGAAAGACTTCATGAACTCAATCTGTAGAGTCTGGAGGACAGAAGGGAAAGGGGGGACATGATCGAAACATTTAAATATGTTAAAGGGTTAAATAAGGTTCAGGAGGGAAGTGTTATTAATAGGAAAGTGAACACAAGAACAAGGGGACACAATCTGAAGTTAGTTGGGGGAAAGATCAAAAGCAACATGAGAAAATATTATTTTACTGAAAGAGTAGTAGATCCTTGGAACAAACTTCCAGCAGACGTGGTTGGTAAATCCACAGTAACTGAATTTAAACATGCCTGGGATAAACATATATCCATTGTTAGATAAAATACAGGAAATAGTATAAGGGCAGACTAGATGGACCATGAGGTCTTTTTCTGCCGTCAGTCTTCTATGTTTCCAGTACTGTATCAAGGTTTGTCAGGCAAAAACACTTCCCACATGCTCTTCTCCTCCAGAGACACGAATGTTGGCTTTTTGCAAAGAGCACCTTCCAACTTCTCCCCCTTATATACTCTCTGGGAGTACAGACTATGCACAGCTGTGCTCACTTCCTCTTTCTGAGCCTCCTTAACTGCTCCTGCCTCCCCTGCATCCTTCTTACTCATACATTCAAAATCGGGTCCCTTATCTCCTCTTCCTCCTCACCAGACCCTGGCAAATCCTCAGTTGGGGGCTGCAAATCCTCAGTTGGGGCTTTTATAGCCTCGTTAGGTTCCTCACACCTAGACTCTCCCCCCTCCCCCAGCTCGCTATCTGACTTCTCCAACAGCCACACAGACCGATCATGTCCAGATGGCCCCAGTTTTTCAGGCTCGAAGTCCGTTGCCAGAGGGCCTGGCTGCGAGCCAACCACAACACATTCTGAGCGCTAACTGCAAAGATTATGACAGCTCAACCAGGGAGAAGCTTCTCACCCACTTACCGGATGGAGAAAATCCCAGCTTGTTATCTCAACATTTGAAACAGAAAATCTGCTTTCACATGCATACCTGAATTTGAAGGACCACTAAATCTGCATCGAGAGTCCTCTTGGTCGGCAACATTTTGATGGACAATTCAATCTGCCTCTTCTTCTCGATCATCTTCAGCTTCAAGTAGCGTATCTTCTCATCCATCACGTTGATCTCGATATCGCCGTTTCGACTCATCATCTCCTGGATGTTTATCTTTTCGTAAAAAATGCACACCTCCTCTTCGCGCTCGATGAGCTGAACGCCACTGTAATGAAACCCGACGGGAGGACTGTAAAAGTATGTTATAAAAGATATGATTCACTGTCAGCTACCCTTCAAGCTGAATACAGGTAGTCCTCAACCTACCACAGTTTGCTTAGTTGCCATTCAAAGTTACGACGGCACTTAGAAAAAGGATCATATGCTGCAATGTCCTGCCTGTCGGCGACTACTTCAGCTTCAACCACAACAACACAAGAGCACACAACAGATTTAAACTTAATATTAACCGCTCCAAACTTGACTGTAAAAAATATGACTTCAGTAACCGAGTTGTCGAAGCGTGGAACTCATTACCGGACTCCATAGTGTCATCCCCAAACCCCCAACACTTTACCCTTAGATTATCTACGTTTGACCTATCCAGATTCCTAAGAGGTCAGTAAGGGGCGAGTGCAAGTGCACTAGAGTGCCTTCCGTCCCCTGTCCTATTGCTCTCCTATATCTCCTATCCCTTTCTTCTATTCCTATATCTCTTCTTCTATTCTTTCATTGCTATGTTCTCTTACGATACCTTCTTTTCTATTATTTCTTAGATATATTTTACTATGAGTATCTTCTCTATAACCTTCATCATGTATTTTACTATGTGTATATAGATATATACCCACTAAAACCCTCATTGTGTATTGGACAAAATAAATAAATAAATAAATAAAATTTAGGACCGTTTTCCACTTTGTAGCATCCCCTAGATCACGTGATTGAAATTCAGTTGCTTGACAACTGGTTCATCCTTATGACAGTCACTGCGTCCCGCAGTCATGTGATCTGACAAGCAAAGTCGACGGGGAAGCCGTATTTGTCAGAAATAAGTTTATTTCTGAAGTAATATTCCAATGGAAGAAAATGGTATGTAACTTGTTCTGTCTGGGTTCCCCCAGACGTCAACACCAACTAAAAAGAGTAGCCAGACACGCTGGTAAAAATCAAAGTCATTTTATATCTTTGAAAACAAACACAGATAACAAAAACTGTTCTTACAAACTGGAATGCTATGAAGCTTTACAGAAGAGTCACGACGGCCAGACAATATAACAGGCTTCTTGCTGGCACACACACCACTGTAGATAATAAAACCCACGCCTCCCTGAAGTTTTCAGCCTTCGAGGCCACAAGCCAGAATCAGAGACGCCAAGGATCGAAGCAAGGTCACAGGACTCCCAAAAGATAACTCTCCACAATACAGGAAGGGCGGGCCTGCCTCTTCAACCTTTCTGAGGAGAACCACACCCAAACCCAGCTGTTGCCTATTAGGGATGGAAATACCTGGCTAATTGTCCCCTTCGTTGTGCTGCTCTTCTCTGCCTCATATCAATGATGGCTTGTGCGTTCTCATCTAATGACTCCAGGCTACTCGCTGGGGAGAGCTCCCCCCGGGGGTCTCAGGCTGTTCTCCCTCCTCCTCGTCCTGACATTCCTCTTCCCTGTTTGCCTGGTCCTCCTCCTCCTCCTGTTCCTCGTCCTCCCCCTCTGAGCATGGAGCCGGCAGAGTTCCAGCCGTTCCCTGAGGAGCCTCAGACTGAATCATAACAGTAACTGTGGGAAGGCTAAGGTAAGCCATAATAAGCATGTAATCATGGGTTTGCTAATTGTGCTGCAACCTGATTGTCGTCAGTATCTTGGCCCCTGGCCAACGAATGATCCTGTGATCATTGTAAAAAATGGGAGACTGACTTTTTAATTTTAGATAATCATGAAATTTTATATGAATTGGATTAATTTTATTGTAAATCAATATTTTTTAGATGTTGCAAGCTGCCCCGGGTCTTCGGAGAGGGGCGGCATAAAAATCCAATAAAGAAATAAATTATATATAATGTATAATGATAAAGAAATAAATTATTATTTCTTTAGAATTATAAAGAATCATAATCGGCGGAGTTATACTCCCGGTATACAGGAGTCACTCCCTGTAACTCTGCCAGCATAGGCATTCAAGCCCCGCCCTCCGCCCGCCTCCATACCTTTCATTTCGTCTCTGGACGGCCTTCTCGTACGTCTTGCGCAACTGGACCATTTCTTCCTCGATCCGGGTGAGCGTGTTGGTCAGCCGCTCGACGTTCATCAGCTGCTGCTCCCGTTTCTCCTTCATATCTTGGACGATTTGACAGACCTTGCTGACATCGCTCTGAATGCTGTCCTTGATGGCCACCTTGTTGGAATACTTCAGCTGGTATTTTTGCAGTTTTCTGAAGGCAACAAAAACGTGAGAGCCGCGGTGGCACCTGTTGTGAGCGCTCCTTGTCCACCTCGGGTGTTGTGCTTAGCTCTGGCCCAGCTCCTGCCCCAAGGACTGTGGATGTGTGGGAGACATCCACATGCGAGTATTCTGAGCAGAGTCAGGTTAAAAGCGGTGTGCCACAAGGGTCTGTTCTGGGTCCTATTCTTTTTAATATGTTTGTGAGTGACATAGGGGAAGGTTTGGTAGGGAAGGTTTGCCTATTTGCCGATGACTCTAAAGTGTGCAATAGGGTTGATATTCCTGGAGGGGTCTGTAATATGGCAAATGATTTAGCTTTACTAGATAAATGGTCAAAGCAATGGAAACTGCAGTTTAATGTTTCCAAGTGTAAAATAATGCACTTGGGGAAAAGGAATCCTCAATCTGAGTATTGTATTGGCAGTTCTGTGTTAGAAAATACTTCAGAAGAAAAGGATTTAGGGGTAGTGATTTCTGACAGTGTCAAAATGGGTGAACAGTGCAGTCAGGCGGTAGGGAAAGCAAGTAGGATGCTTGGCTGCATAGCTAGAGGTATAACAAGCAGGAAGAGGGAGATTATGATCCCGCTATATAGAATGCTGGTGAGACCACATTTGGAATACTGTGTTCAGTTCTGGAGACCTCAGCTACAAAAAGATATTGACAAAGTTGAACGGGTCCAAAGACGGGCTACAAGAATGGTGGAAGGTCTTAAGCATAAAACGTATCAGGAAAGACTTCATGAACTCAATCTGTATAGTCTGGAGGACAGAAGGAAAAGGGGGGACATGATCGAAAAATTTAAATAGATTAAAGGGTTAAATAAGGTCCAGGAGGGAAGTGTTTTTAATAGGAAAGTGAACCCAAGAACAAGTGGACACAATCTGAAGTTAGTTGGGGGAAAGATCAAAAGCAACATGAGAAAATATTATTTTACTGAAAGAGTAGTAGATCCTTGGAACAAACTTCCAGCAGACGTGGTAGATAAATCCACAGTAACTGAATTTAAACATGCCTGGGATAAACATATATCCATCCTAAGATAAAATACAGAAAATAGTATAAGGGCAGACTAGATGGACCAGGAGGTCTTTTTCTGCCGTCAGACTTCTATGTTTCTATGTTTCTATGCCGCAGGCCTGTTTTGCCCCCCGGTGGAATCTACTAATGAAGGCTCCTCTGACCAAGAAGTCATGAGTGATAGGGAGGAGGAGAGTGTGGCAGACAGCTCAGAAGGAGATCAATTATCTAGCTCCTCCTTGGATTCGGAACAAGAGCTAAGGATACAGAGATTAGAATTGCCCCCACCCTCCTTGCCTTTCGAAAGTTGCTTAAAACCCACCTCTGCCACCAGGCTTGGGGGAACTGAGATATACTTTCCCCCTAGGCCTTTACAATTTTATGCATGGTATGTCTGTATGTATGATTGGTTTTTATATAATTGGGCTTTTAACTGTATTTAGTATTGGATTTGTTATATACTGTTTTATTGTTGTTGCTAGCCGCCCCGAGTCTGCGGAGAGGGGCGGCATACAAATCCAAACAATCAATAAATAAATAAATTTTAAAAAAAAATACAGCCACGCATGTGGAGAGCGATGCATAGGCAGCAACAACTGAGAGATTACTATCAAAGAAAATGAGGCCACCTGTGGTTGGGTGGGGCTGTGGTCATTAGTGAGGCTGCTATAAAGAGCAGCCTGTGGGTTTGGCCATTGTGGAGGATCATCTGATCGTTGTGTTTCGTGACTGCTTTACTGACTTTGACCTTTTGGGTGCTGATTTTTCCCCGCTTTGAAACTAAACCAGAGCAAAGTGTGTTTCACTTTCTGAAAGAAGAAGGACTGTGAATTGCCTCACAGCTGCAAGCTAAGTATCACAGAACTGATAAGGGACTTGTACAAATTACCAGTTTGTTTGGAGACCAGTGCTCTTTGCTATACCAAAAGAGGGCTTAGTTTAAGTGAATTTTCATTATAAAGAACATTGTTTTGAATTTTCAAACGTGTGTGTGTGTCTGAAATTTGTACCTGTGAATTTTTGGGAGGAGTCTACCAGAGACCCCGACAGAACAGTTCGTTTGTCACATTTCAAACCATTGCAGCATCTCCACAACCAAAATTCAGATGCTTGGCCACTGACTTGGACTTAGGACTGTTGCTGTGTTCCAGACAGAGATGAGTTCCTCCCGGTTCACACCGGTCTGATAGAATCGATAGCAAACTGATGGTGACATCACCGAGTGGGTTCTGTAAGTGCCGGTTCGTGGATGCCGCCATTTTGGAGGAAATTCTTTTGGGGGGAATGGGGTTGTTTGGAACTTTTTTGCGGGTTTTTTCTTCTGTGCATGTGCAGAAGTCACCATCTTGTTTGGGGCTTTTTGGGGGCTATTTTTTGCTTCTGCGCATGTGCAGGAGCAAAGGTTTCGGCACTGCGCATGCGCACGCTGTGCTGTGCAGCCACGATTGACCTCTCCAGGTTCCTAAGAGGCCAGTAAGGGGCGTATATAAGTGCACTGATGTGCCTATCGTCCCCTGTCTAATTGCCTTTCCTTATATCATATATCATATATATTCTCTCCTTATCTCTCTCTCTATATATATATATATTTATATATATTATATATATATCATATATATTCTCTCCCTATCTCTTATATCATATATATTCTCTCCCTCCCATCTACTTCTCTTCTTTTTTACTTTCTATCTTTATATATAATGTTGGTTATGACCTATAAAGCCCTTCATGGCACCGGACCAGAATATCTTCGGGACCGCCTCCTGCCGCACGAATACCAGCGACCGGTTAGGTCCCACAGAGTCGGCCTTCTTCGGGTCCCGTCGACTGAACAATGTCGTCTGGCGGGACCCAGGGGAAGAGCCTTCTCTGTGGGGGCCCCGACCCTCTGGAACCAGCTCCCCCCTGAGATTAGGATTGCCCCCACCCTCTCTGCCTTTCGTAAACTCCTTAAGACCCACCTCTGCCGTCAGGCATGGGGGAACTAAAACACCTCCCCCTTGCCCATGCTGTTTTGTTGATTGATTGACTGTGTGCCTGTTTTTTATATGTATTGGGATTGTTTTATGAAATTACTAATTTTAAATTGTAATTAGATTGGTGGGCATTGGATTTGTTATTGTGTACTGTTTTTTATTATTGTGAGCCGCCCCGAGTTTTCGGAGAGGGGCGGCATATAAATCCAATAAATCTAATCTAATCTAATCTAATATATTACTTAATGTCTATTCTCTTCCATATGTATTGTATATTGGACAAAGAATAAATAAATAAATAAAATAAAAAAGTGATGCGCGATGTGCATGCAGCCATGTGGCACGGGAGGAAGCGCGGTAAGTTAGAACCCACCCCTGGTACTCACCTCTCCTTAATCACAGCGTTGTTCCTTAAGATCTCCATCTCATTATCCAGCATTTTGACTTTGTCTTTAATTTCATTGGTTTTCTGGCGAGCGCTGTGCACGAGGTTGACCAGCTTGTTTCTCTCGTGCCGCACGATGTCATACAGCTTGGCAAATTCTTTCATTCTGTAACAACCCCCCCAAAAAAATATTTGAAGGAAAAAGTTAATGCATCAACTTCCTTTGCCCTCACCCCCCAATATAATGCCAGCAAACCCATTGAAACCATTTCCTTATTTTTTTGTGCGAAAACTGTTGTGATTCAGTCTGAGGCTCCTCAGGGAACGGCTGGAACTCTGCCGGCTCCATGCTCAGAGGGGGAGGACGAGGAACAGGAGGAGGAGGAGGACCAGGCAGACGGGGAAGAGGAATGTCAGGACGAGGAGGAGGGGGAACAGCCTGAGACCCCCGTGGGGAGCTCTCCCCAGCGAGTAGCCTGGAGTCATTAGATGAGAACGCACAAGCCATCATAGATATGAGGCAGAGAAGGGCAGCACAAAGAAGGGGACAATTAGCCAGGTATTTCCATCCCTAATAGGCAAAAGCTGGGTTTGGGTGTGGTTCTCCTCAGAAAGGTTGAAAAGGCAGGCCCGCCCTTCCTGTATTGTGGAGAGTTATCTTTTGGGAGTCCTGTGACCTTGCTTCAATCCTTGGCATCTCTGATTCTGACTTGTGGCCTCGAAGGCTGAAAACTTCGGGGAGGCATGGGTTTTTATTATCTACAGTGGTGTGTGTGCCAGCAAGAAGCCTGTTGTATTGTCTGGCCGTCGTGACTCTTCTGTGAAGCTTCATAGCATTCCAGTTTGTAAGAACAGTTTTTGTTATCTGTGTTGGTTTTCAAAGATATAAAATGACTTTGCTTTTTACCAGCGTGTCTGGATACTCTTTTTATTTGGTGTTGACGTCTTGGGGAACCCAGACAGAACAAAAACTATCCTGGCTGCTACTTATATATGAACTATTAAGTAATATATATCTTTTTTATAATGGGAAGATATTGAGATTCCAAAAGAAACAGATATTCTTAAGAAGATTTTAGACTGTGCTGAATTAGATATGATGACGAGACGGTTAAATAATCAAGAAGAATCAGAATTTTATGATATCTGGCAGAAAGTATATATTTGGTGGGAAATAAGGAATAAGAGATAAGCGTGTTGCTATATTATTTTGCATATTTGAATTTAGTATTAGAATTGTATAAGACGGTAATTATTAGTATGAATATAAATCTCTTCCATCTCTTTTCTTTTCCTTTTTTTTTCTCTGTCTTTTCATAAAACTTTTTTCTTTTTTCATATATATCTTTATAAATTTTGATATAGATTTAGATTTATATATTAAGATTGATATTTTTATTCTATATAATAATATGTATTTTATGGATAAACTTTTTATTTTCATATGAAGACTTCTATCTTGAGCGGAGCGACTGTAGCTCCATTAAGTGTTATATGTTTTGTTTGTTGTGTTTGTTACTTTGAAAAAAACTAATAAAATATATTAAAAGAAAGAAAGAAAGCATTTCCTTACTGTTTGTGGATTTCTCTCTGTTTCTTCGTACGCTCCCTAATTTCAAAGTCTTTCGTTTTTATTTCTGCCATAATGTTATTCAGACGCACCTGCAAAACAGAAACAGCAGTGGATCATTAAAGTTTGTTTAGTTGTCCCATCAACTAAACAATGCCGCTTGGCGGGACCCAGGGAAAGAGCCTTCTCTGTGGCGGCCCCGGCCCTCTGGAACCAACTCCCCCCAGAGATTAAAATTGCCCCCACCCTCCTTGCCTTTTGTAAGCTACTTAAAACCCACCTCTGCCGCCAGGCATGGGGGAATTGAGATTCCCTTTCCCCCTAGGCCTTTACAATTTTATGCATGGTATGTCTGTATGTATGTTTGGTTTTTATAATAATGGGTTTTAATTGTTTTTAGTGTTGGATTATTATTATACGCTGTCTTATTATTGCTGTTAGCTGCCCCAAGTCTCTGGAGAGGGGCGGCATACAAATCCAATAAATAATAATAATAATAATAATAATAATAATAATAATAATAATAATAAAAAAAATCAAAACCAGAAGCACACAAAGCGGACTCATTCCAGCTGGATTCAATCTCTTTTTTAAAAAAAAACATCCTTTCTCTCTGATCAGACCATTTGCAATTTGTAAATTATCTGATTAGACAGAAAAGATGCCTACAGACAGACTTATGGGCTGTGAAAAGATTTACTGACACCTCGCATCCTGGACAGAAATGTTTTCAACTCCTACTCTCAACATGACGTTATAGGACACTGTGGATCAGAACATCTAGAAACAAGGACAGTTTTTTCCCGAACGCCATCCCTCTGCTAAACAAATAACTCTCTTATCACCATCAAACTATTCACTAAGACTGCATTACTATTCTTTTTCCATTCCTTCCTATTAACTATTTCCTTTTCTACTTGGGATTATAACTTTGTTGCTTGTACCTTTATGATTTATATTGTTTTACTGAGTTACCTAGTGTTGTGGTTAGCTCTGGCCCAGCTCCTGCCCCAAGGACTGTGGATGTGGGGGAGACATCCACATGCCGCAGGCCTGTTTTGCCCCCCGGTGGAATCTGATGATGAAGGCTCCTCTGACCAAGAAGACATGAGTGACAGGGAGGAGGAGAGTGGGGCAGACAGCTCAGAAGGAGATAAATTATCTAGCTCCTCCTTGGATTCAGAACAAGAGTTAATGATACAGCCACGCATGCGGAGAGCGATGCATAGGCAGCAACAACTGAGAGATTATTATCAAGGAAAATGAGGCCACCTGTGGTTGGGTGGGGCTGTGGTCATTAGTGAGGCTGCTATAAATAGCAGCCTGTGGGTTTGGCCATTGTGGAGGATTATCTGATCGTTGTGTTTCGTGACTGCTTTACTGACTTTGACCTTTTGTGTGCTGATTTTTCCCCGCTTTGAAACTAAACCAGAGCCAAGTGTGTGTCACTTTGTGAAAGAAGAAGGACTGTGAATTGCCTCACAGCTGCAAGCTAAGTATCACAGAACTGATAAGGGACTTGTACAAATTACCAGTTTGGTTGGAGACGAGTGCTCTTGGCTATACCAAAAGAGGGCTTGGTTTAAATGAATTTTCATTATAAAGAACATTGTTTTGAATTTTCAAACGTGTGTGTGTCTGAAATTTGTACCTGTGAATTTTTGGGAGGAGTCTATCAGAGAGCCCGACAGAACACCTAGTACAATTTATTTTGTATACTATGACTATCACCAAGTGTTGTATCTGGTGATTTATGACAAAAGCATTTTTATGATGACTATGATCATGATTTATCACTTATTTATTTTATTTATTTATTTATTAGATTTGTATGCCGCCCCTCTCTGTAGACTCGGGGCAGCTCACAGCATACAATCAGACAATTCATAACAAATCTAATAAATTTTTTTAAAAAAACATTAAAAAAACCCATTATTAAACCAGTCATACACACTGTCACACTATACATAAATTATATGGGCCTGAGGGAGGGGGAATGCCTCAATTCCCCCATGCCTGACGGCAGAGGTGAGTTTTAAGGAGCTTAAGAAAGGCAAGGAGGGTGGGGGCAGTTCTAATCTCCGGGGGGAGGCTGGTTCCAGAGAGTCGGGGCCGCCACAGAGAAGGCTCTTCCCCTGAGACCCGTCGGATGACATTGTTTAGTCGACGGGACCTGGAGAAAGCCAACTCTGTGGGACCTAATTGTGCGGCAGTGTCTTTTATGGACACTGACTTAGAGCTTATGCACCAAAGACAAATTCCTTGTGTGTCCAATCACACTTGGCCAGTAAAGAACACTACATTGTATTGTATGGTGGAATGATCACACACCCCACCCACAGTTTCGGGGATTAATTAGATTTGTATGCCGCCCCTCTCCGCAGACTCAGGGCGGCTCACAGCAGTGATAAAACAATATACAACAGCAAATCTAATATTAAAGTCTAAAATAACAATTTCAGATTAAAAGCCTAAAAACCCCATTATATAAAAAGCATACACACAAACATACCATACATAAAACTACATAGGCAAGGGGAGATGTCTCAGTTCCCCCATGCCTGACGGCAGAGGTGGGTTTTAAGAAGTTTGCGAAAGGCAAGGAGGGTGGGGGCAGTCCTAATCTCTGGGGGGAACTGGTTCCAGAGGGTCGGGGCCGCCACAGAGAAGGCTCTTCCCCTGGGTCCCGCCGGCCGACATTGTTTAGTCGACGGGACACGGAGAAGGCCAACTCTGTGGGACCTAACCGGCCGCTGGGATTCGTGCGGCAGAAGGCGGTCTCGCAGATATTACATGCCCACACTCATAATTAAATGCCTGGGAAGGGCAAAAAAACACCCATTCCCTGGAGGCCAGAAATGGCCTGTTTCCCAACTTCCGGTGGGCCCAGTCGGCTTGTATTTCGCCCTCCCCAGGCTCCAACGGCTTCCCTGAAGCTGGGGGAAGGTAAGAACACCCTCCTCATCCCCAGGAGGCTCTCTGGAAGCCAAAAACACCCTCCCAGGGCCTCTGTGTGAGCCAAAAACCAGCTGGCCAGCACACACATGCACATTGGAGCTGAGCTAGGGCAACATCTCGCATGCCAGCAGATATGGCTCCGCGCGCCACCTATGGGGCCCGTGCCATAGGTTCACCATCACTGTCTTACGGTATATGCATAGATGTGTACAGGGAAATTGTGGAGATAATTTTTTTAACAAAAGAAATTATGTGCTTGACAAAGCTAACACAGGTAGGTCTTACAGGGGGGAAAAAGACTTACCCAGCATCCCGTTAGCAGCCCTAGTTCTGGTGATTTCCCATGGAAAGTGAATGCAGTAGAGGAAGAAGAACAGTGATATTACATACAAGTTTAGTGGTCTAGATTTGAAAGAAGTGTGTGCCGTCATAATCGTGATGAAAATGAATGGGAAGAGATTATGGAGGAGTTCCTTATTACTATTTATTATTTTATTTATTATTTTATTTATCTGTCAAACAATTATAGGGTGGTGATTTGTACAAATTAAACATTAGATAAGTAATGATAAAAAGTAACAAAAGAAGACAATAGGACAGGGACGGTAGGCACAGTGGTGCGTTTATGCACGCCCCTTACAGACCTCTTAGAAAGGGGGAGAGGTCAATTGTAGATAGTCTAAGGTTAAAGGTTTTGGTGTTAGGAGTAGAAACCACAGAGTCAGGTAGTGCATTCCAGGCGTTGATTACTCTGTTGCTGAAGATCATATGGTGCTTTGGAGAATAGATTGACTCCCTCTTCTTTGTGGCAACCCCTGAGATATTGGAAGACTCTATCATGTCTCCCCTGGTCCTTCTTTTCATCAAACTAGCCATGCTCAGTTCCTGCAACTGTTCTTCATATGTTTTATCCTCCAGTCCCCTAATCATCTTTGCTGCTCTTCTCTGCACTTTTTCTAGAGTCTCAACATCCTTTTTGCATCGTGGCGACCAAAACTGAATGCAGGATTCCAAGTGTGGCCTCCCCAAGGCCTTATAAAGTGGTATTAACCCTTCACGTGATCTTGATTCTATCCTTCTGTTAATGCAGCCTAGAACTGTGTTGGCTTTTTTGGCAGCTGCTGCACACGGCTGGCTCCTATTTAAATGGTTGTCCACTAGGACTCCAAGATCCCTCTTGCATGAGTGATGTTGAGCTGGCCACATCTACCTTGACCACTCCCCACCAGGCCTCCAAGGTCAAAGGCAACCTTGATGCGACTCTCATTGAAATCGAGTTTGACACCCCTGCTATAGAGCTATGGAAAGTCCAGGTGACCCAAGATACAAGGACCGAGTTAGATGCTCTTTGGAGTTTCCCTACCTGAGCTTTCAGGAAATCCTTCGATTTTTGTTCCCTCTCGTCCGCCTTGAGCTGGGTCATACGGATCAGGTTATTTAAGTCCTCCCTGTAATGCTCCTGAGCTGCAATTAGTTGGTTTTCTTCAGCGATGCACTGCTCGAGAACCCGCACTTCGGAATCGGTGGATGCTTTCTAGGGATGAAATATCAGAGGACAATCCCAGAATGGGATATTATTTTTTATTTATTCATTTATTTTGTCCAATACACAATGAGAGTTTTAGTGGGTATACATAGTCCCAGTGAGGGTGTGGCTAGCTGATGAGGCCAAAATAAGGCCGAAATAGATCTATCCTAGTCTCCCTTAATTTTCAAATTCAACAAAAAAAACCATGTGACACATACAGATAGAATTGTCGGCTATCAATAAAATTAACTGCCTTGGAAATGGCCCTGGGTTGGGCCGAGAGGCAAAAAAGGAGCTGTGATGTTCCTTCAATACACCAGGGTGATTCGACACAAAAATATGTAACCCTTCCCTGGTGCAAAGCTGAAGGGATTGGATACTGTAGCCTAGAGGATAATTCTCTGTCTTACAAGGCAAAGGTTGCAGGTTCAAGTCACAGTGGGTATGGCTAGCTGATGAGGCCAAAATAAGGCCGAAATAGATCTATCCTAGTCTCCCTTAATTTTCAAATTCAGCAAAAAAAAACATGTGACACATACAGATAGAATTGTCGGCTATCAATAAAATTAACTGCCTTGGAAATGGCCCTGCGTTGGGCCGAGAGGCAAAAAAGGAGCTGTGATGTTCCTTCAATACACCAGGGTGATTCGACACAAAAATATGTAACCCTTCCCTGGTGCAGAGCTGAAGGGATTGGATACTGTAGCCTAGAGGTTAATTCTCTGCCTTATAAGGCAAAGGTTGCAGGTTCAAGTCTCAGTGAGGGTATGGCTAGCTGATGAGGCCAAAATAAGGCCAAAATAGATCTATCCTAGTCTACCTTAATTTTCAAATTCAACAAAAAAACCATGTGACGTGTATATATGTATGTATGTGTGTGTATATATATATATATATATATATATAAATATATATATATATATATATATGTAGATTGTTCTGAGTTCGGGTTTTGCCCTGTGTAATGTTTTGCATGTCTATGCGACGTTTCGGCGAAATCACATTCACCATCTTCAGGCTGTAGTTCCAATCTTTGTGTTGTTTTAAATGGATTCCATTCCATTTAAAACAACACAAAGATTGGAACTACAGCCTGAAGATGGTGAATGTGATTTCGCCGAAACGTCGCATAGACATGCAAAACATTACACAGGGCAAAACCCGAACTCAGAACAATCTACATACATATACCCGTGAAAATTTACGAAAACATATATATATATATATATACATAGTAAAATACATGATGAAAGTTATAGAGGAGATACTCATAGTAAAATATATCTAAGAAAGAATAGAAAAAAAGGTATAGTAATAGAACATATCAATGAAAGAGTAGAAGAAGAGATATAGGAATAGAAGAAAGGTATAGGAGATATAGGAGAGCAATAGGACAGGGGACGGAAGGCACTCTAGTGCACTTGTACTCGCCCCTTACTGACCTCTTAGGAATCTGGATAGGTCAACCGTAGATAATCTAACGGTAAAGTGTTGGGGGTTTGGGGATGACACTATGGAGTCCGGTAATGAGTTCCGCGCTTCGACAACTCAGTTACTGAAGTCATATTTTTACAGTCAAGTTTGGAGTGGTTAATATTAAGTTTAAATCTGTTGTGTGCTCTTGTGTTGTTGTGGTTGAAGCTGAAGTAGTCGCCGACAGGCAGGACATTGCAGCATATGATCTTGTGGGCAATATTTAGATCTTGTTTAAGGCGTCTTAGTTCTAAGCTTTTTAGGGCCCGGATTGAAAGTCTAGTCTCGTGGGGTATTCTGATTCGAGTGGAGGAGTGAAGGGCTCTTCTGGTGAAGTATCTTTGGACATTTTCAAGGGTGTTTATGTCTGAGATGTGATATGGGTTCCAAACAGTTAATAATGTCTAGTTAAATGTCTACATTTAATTAAATGTTTAATTAAATGTTAATAAATGTCTACAGAAGGGAATATTCAGGCCTCGGGAGCTAAACAGTGGAGTCCTTGATGGTCCCTGAGTTTGGTTGAATTCTTAGATGTTTTAAAGACCCCCAAATAGGTAACATATTCAACATGGATTATGTTAGCTAGTTTGGCAGTGAAACGTTTGCAAAAAAAGAGAACATCAAGGACCCCTCGTGTCAAAACTGAACTACAAATAGTTATCTATCTATCTATCTATCTATCTATCTATCTATCTATCTATCTATCTATCTATCTATCTATCTATCTAACTAACTAACTATCTATCTATACCTACCTACCTACCTATCATCTATCTATCTAATGTATGTATGTATGTATGTATGTATCTATGTATCTATCTATCTATCTATCTATCTATCTATCTATCATCTATATCTACCTATGTATCTACTATCTATTTTATTTATTTATTTTATTTATTAGATTTGTATGCCGCCCCTCTCTGTAGACTCGGGGAGACTAACAATAATAATGAAACAATATGTAACAAATCTAATATTTAAATTAATTTAAAAGACCCTTATTTAAGAAACCAAACATACAATCTATCTATCTATCAATCTCTCCCTTTCCATCCATTGTTTATCTATCTTCTGTCAATCTCTCCCTCCCTCTCACCATCCAGCATCCATCTATCATCCATTTATTCAGTGGGGAACAATTTGTAACACAATTTCTGGTGAGTTTGATTTTTTGAACTTTTTAATAGTTAATTAGGTGAGCTGGTTTCAAAACTGCAGTTAGTTTTCTTCTATCGTGTCAAGTTTTTTCTCTATACCTTATATATATATAATATAGTTCATTAGGCAACATGAGCATCAAATTGCATTTTTTACATAGCCATTTTGCTAACTTCAGATAAAATCTTGGTGCAGTCAGTGATGAACAGGGTGAGCTCCAAATTTTCCCCCAAGATTTGAAGATCACGGAGGCACTGTATCAAGGTAGATAGGATGTACATATGATGTCTGACTATTGTTGGAGCATCAAGCGAGAATGTCCACATATTAAACACTCCAGAGAAAGCTTTAAGTGAAAGTTTTTACCTTAATATGTATAATTACTGTTTGATTTTAAAAACAGCTATTTGTATGAACACAATTTAACTTGCAGTAACTATTATAGCCTTTGTATGTGTTGTGGTTAGCTCTGGCTGTGGTTAGACTGTGGATGTGGGGGAGACATCCACATGCTGCAGGCCTGTTTTGCCCATGGTGGAATCTGCTGATGAAGGCTCCTCTGACCAAGAAGACATGAGTGACAGGGAGGAGGAGAGTGTAGCAGACAGCTCAGAAGGAGATCAATTATCTAGCTCCTCCTTGGATTCAGAACAAGAGTTAATGATACAGCCACGCATGCGGAGAGCGATGCATAGGCAGCAACAACTGAGAGATTATTATCAAAGAAAATGAGGCCACCTGTGGTTGGGTGGGGCTGTGGTCATTAGTGAGGCTGCTATAAATAGCAGCCTGTGGGTTTGGCCGTTGTGGAGGATTATCTGATCGTTGTGTTTCGTGACTGCTTTACTGACTTTGACCTGTTGTGTGCTGCTTTTTCCCGCTTTGACACTAAACCAGAGCAAAGTGTGTTTCACTTTGTGAAAGAAGAAGGACTGTGAATTGCCTCACAGCTGCAAGCTAAGTATCACAGAACTGATAAGGGACTTGTACCAATTACCAGTTTGTTTGGAGACCAGTGCTCTTTGCTATGCCAAAAGAGGGCTTAGGTTAAGTGAACTTTCATTATAAAGAACATTGTTTTGAATTTTCAAATGTGTGTGTGTGTCTGAAATTTGTACCTGTGAATTTTTGGGAGGATTCTACCAGAGAGCCCAACAGAACAGTATGAATAAAATTATTCTTTGTAAACAGTATATTTGATAAGTTTTTACTTTACTTTCCATTATGCACCATTTGTATGACTTTTGAGGGTAGCCTGCAGCTTAAAAAGTTGACGTGATAGACAAAAACTGTGGTTATATTTGGATCCAGAGGCCAAATGTTAGTTGAAAACAAGTCACAGATTTAAGACAACGAAATTGCTGTTTCCCACCGATTATCTTTTTTTGACTTTCTGAATAGGGGCAATGGAGAAATCTGAAATAGTAAGGAACAGTGCTTGCTAAAGGCTATTTTTCTTCATTCTGATGGCCCAAACATGTTTGTTAAATTTATACCCTAAGGTGGATATGTACTTAGCATCTCCACCTCCTATTGTATCCACACAAGAACAACAACAAGAACAAATGATACTATGAGCTGAGTTGAGTTTGGGAGTGACCAATCCCCAGAAAACTGAGAATATGGATAGATTAGAACATGCTCACCCAATATTTTTACCATATTACTGGCTGCTGATCGGTTTCCGGTCACAATTCAAAGTGTTAGTTATGACCTATAAAGCCCTTCATGGCATCGGACCAGAATACCTCCGGAACCGCCTTCTACCGCACGAATCCCAGCGGCCGATAAGGTCCCACAGAGTTGGCCTTCTCCTGGTCCCGTCGACCAAACAATGTCATTTGGCGGGCCCCAGGGGAAGAGCCTTCTCTGTGGCGGCCCCGGCCCACTGGAATCAACTCCCCCCCGGAGATTAGAACAGCCCCCACCCTCCTTGTCTTTCGCAAGTTACTCAAGACCCACCTATATCGCCAGGCATGTGGGAACTAAGACATCTCCCCCAGGCTTTCTTATATTTTATGTTTGGTATGTATGTGTTGTATGGTTTTTAACAGTTGGGGGTTTTTATATAATTTTTATTATTAGATTTGTTCCATTGTTATACTGTTTTTATCACTGTTGTGAGCTGCCCTGAGTCTTTGGAGAGGGGCGGCATATAAATCTAATAAATTATTATTATAAATTATTATTATTTCTATACCATACTTGGTGCCCAAATTACTAAGAAGAATGTAAATATGGCATCCCTGGTGAAAGAAAAGGAAGGAAGGAAGGAAGGAAGGAAAGAAGGAAGGAAAGAAGGAAAGAAGGAAAGAAGGAAGGGAGGAAAGAAGGAAAGAAGGAAAGAAGGAAGGAAAGAAGGAAAGAAGGAAGGAAAGAAGGAAGGAAAGAAGGAAGGAAAGAAGGAAGGAAAGAAGGAAGGAAGGAAGGAAAGAAGGAAGGAAGGAAGGAAAGAAGGAAGGAAAGAAGGAAAGAAGGAAGGAAGGAAGGAAAGAAGGAAGGAAGGAAGGAAGGAAAGAAGGAAAGAAGGAAGGAAGGAAAGAAGGAAGGAAGGAAAGAAGGAAGGAAAGAAGGAAAGAAGGAAGGAAGGAAAGAAAGAAGGAAAGAAGGAAGGAAGGAAGGAAGGAAAGAAGGAAAGAAGGAAAGAAGGAAGGAAAGAAGGAATGAAGGAAGGAAGGAAGGAAGGAATGAAGGAAGGAAAGAAGGAAAGAAGGAAGGAAGGAAGGAAGGAAGGAAAGAAGGAAAGAAGGAAGGAAGGAAAGAAGGAAGGAAGGAAAGAAGGAAAGAAGGAAGGAAGGAAGGAAAGAAGGAAAGAAGGAAGGAAAGAAGGAAGGAAAGAAGGAAGGAAGGAAACACAGAGAGAAAAACAGATGCAAACCAAACAATTTCACAGGAAGCTTCAGCTGAAAAATTAGAGGAAACCTGGCAACCTGCCAAGCTTGGTCCGCCCCCCCCCCTCCAGCTTTCTTCCCTGCCAGAGAGCATGGCAAGCATTGGAGAACAGCCCGGCAGACAAGGGAGAAAGGAACAGAACGACTCAAAAGAACAGAGACGTCTATTCAGAGAGGCTACGCCGAGAATGGAAAAGGGATAAGAAACAATAACTGAAAGATTTCTCTCTGCATCCTGCGTGTCCTAAGGGCCTCGAAATCATTTTCATAAAATTCTTTCTGTTGACTTTTTTCCGAATAAACATCAATGGATGGAGATAGGAGAGAAGGGGGAGGGAGAGAGAGAGTTGATAGAGAGCTAAGTACATAGATAAGAGATGGAGATGGAGAGAGAGAGAGAGAGAGAGAGAGAGAGAGAGACGATAGAGAGATGGTAGAGATAGAAATAGAGATG
The DNA here is from genome assembly GCF_031021105.1 of Erythrolamprus reginae. Taxonomy (NCBI): domain Eukaryota; kingdom Metazoa; phylum Chordata; class Lepidosauria; order Squamata; family Dipsadidae; genus Erythrolamprus; species Erythrolamprus reginae. Next base: position 7,969,533 of record NC_091955.1, on the reverse strand, counting down.
GCAGAGATATAGGGATAGAGATGAGATAGAGATGATAGAGAGAGAGATGATAGACAGAGATGATAGAAATAGAGATGGTAGAGTTATAGAGATAATGATAGAGATAGAGATGACAGACAGAGATGATAGAGATGATAGAAATAGAGATGGTAGAGCTAGAGAGCTAGAAGAAGAAGAAGAAGAGGAGGAGGAGGAGGAGGACAAGGAGGAAGAAGAAGACGAAGATGAAGAAGACGAAGACGAAGAAGAAGAACACAAAGAAGAAGAAGGAAGAACACGAAGAAGAACACGAAGAAGAACACGAAGAAGCTGAAGACAAAGAAGAAGAAGAAGGAAGAAGGAGACAAAGAAGAAGAAGAAGAAGAAGAAGAAGAAGAAGGAAGAAGGAGACAAAGAAGAAGAAGAAGGAAGAAGGAAGAAAAAGACAAAGAAGAAGAAGACGAAGAAGACGAAGAAGAAGAAGAAGAAGAAGGAAGAAGGAAGAAGAAGACGAAGAAGAAGGAAGAAGGAAGAAGAAGACAAAGAAGAAGAAGAACACGAAGAAGAAGAAGAAGAAGAACACGAAGAAGAAGATGAAGACGAAGAAGAAGAAGAAGGAAGAAGGAAGAAGATAAAGAAGAAGAAGAAGAAGAAGAAGAAGAAGAAGAAGAAGAAGAAGAAGAAGAAGAAGAAGAAGAAGAAACATTTCTCTTTTCCTGAAGATGATTATAATAATAATTATGTTTTTAGAAAAAACAACATTTCTGTTCTTTAACATCTCGGCCAATGCATATGGAGAGCCGTATCAGATGGAAGATTTTGGCAGGCTTGGCAGATGAGTCAAAGAAGCTTACCTCTTGAGACAAATTTCGCTTTGCTATTTCCACTTCTCGCTGAAGCTCCCTTCGTCTCTCAAACACGGCCCCATCTCCTTTAGGGACACCATCCAACTGTGGAGAGGAGTGGGACGGGGAGAAGGTTATGTGAAGAAAAGGAGGGAAGTGTGTTATTAGAATATAAGCAATGCTGTATTTATATTTATGCATGAGCTGATTTTTTTAAAAAAAAAAATCAGAAACCAGCAATTGTATATTGCACGAGTCAAAAAGAAGGCTGTGAAAATATTAACTGACCCCTCGCATCCTGGACATAAATAGTTTCAACTCCTACCCTCAAAACGGCGCGATAGAGCACTGCACACTAAGACAACTAGACACAAGGACAGTTTTTTCTCCGAACGCCATCGCTCTGCTAAACAAATAATTCCCTCACCACTGTCAAACTATTCACTAAAGCTGCATTGCTATTAATATTAGTCTTCTCATTGTTCCTACCACCCATCTCCTCCCACTTAGGAGTGCATGATTGTAACTTGTTGCTTGTATCCTTACAATTTATATTAATATTGATTGTTTCCTGATTTAGAAATCTTAAATTTGTATTCTTTTTTCCCACCGAAAAGACCAACAACCATATATTTATTTATTATTTATTTATTTTGTCGAATACACAATGAGAGTTTTAGTGGGTATATATATATAATATATATACAGTGGAACCCCGACATAAGAGCTGCTCTACTTAAGAGCAACTCGAGATAAGAGCTGGGAGGGGAGAGATATTTTTGTTCTACTTACAAGCCCAAATTCGAGATACAAGCGCCAAGGAGCTGTCTCCTGAAGCCAAACGCTAACTTCCGCGTTCGGCTTCAGGAGACAGCTGCGAAGCGGCACGCGTGTTTTAAAAGGTTGCAGCCGGCCTGGGGGGCTCGGGGGGGTGCTTGCAGCTTTCTTTCTTGCTCTTTTTCTTTCTCTCTTTTACCTTCCCTTCCTCTATTTCTTCTTTTCTTTCTCCTTCCCACCTTCTTCCCTCCCTCCCTCCCTTCACTCATTCCTCTCTTACTCTCCCCTTTCATAAGTTTCCTTGCTTCCTTCCTCTGTTCCTGTCCCTTCCCCCTTTCTTTCTTTCTTTCTTTCTTTCTTTCTTTCTTTCTTTCTTTCTTTCTTTCTTGCTCTTTTTCTTTCTCTCTTTTACCTTCCCTTCCTCTATTTCTTCTTTTCTTTCTCCTTCCCACCTTCTTCCCTCCCTCCCTTCACTCATTCCTCTCTTACTCTCCCCTTTCATAAGTTTCCTTGCTTCCTTCCTCTGTTCCTGTCCCTTCCCTCTTTCCTTCCTTCCTTCCCACCCTCCGTCCATTCATTCACCCATTCCTCTCTTGATCGCTTAAAGCCGGTCCCTGGTGCAAAAAGGGTTGGGGACCTCTGTCCTACAGGATTGGGTGGCAGAGAAGTTGAACATATGTAAATTTAAAAGTTTAAGAAAGTTTACAAGTTAAGTGAAAGAAACTTCATTATTCATTTATATGTACATGTACATTTCTTCATTAAAAACATGTCTTTCTGCATAATTTAGACTAACTTTGTGAGTTTTTTGAGGGCTGGAACCAATTAAAATTATTTACATTAATTCCTATGGGGAAAAGTCGTTCGAGATAAGAGCTGCTCGACTTAAGAGCCCAGGTCCGGAACGAATTAAACTCGTATCTCGAGGTACCACTGTATGTAGATTGTTCTGAGTTTGGGTTTTGCCCCGTGTAATATTTTGAGGGTCTATGCGACGTTTCGGTGAAATCACATTCACCATCATCAGGCTGAAGTTATAAGCTTCATGCTGCTGTAAATATAGTTTGTTTGCAACTGTCATTTGTTCCTTATATGTAGTGGTGGAGGTGGAGATTTAGTTTGAATGTAGCAAATAGATTGGGTGGCTATGTTTTAATGATTTGATTGGTTGGTGGAATCACATTTAGTTGAAGGATTGACATGGTGATGATTATGATATGTTTTTTGGTTTAAGGCTGGTTTCCAAATCTCTGGTAGGCGGGATGTGTCATCTTGTTTGTTCATGCTGAGGGGGTGTTTTTCTATCTCTATGGCCTCCATGATTATTCTTTTGTATACGTTTTCTGTTTTGGAAAGTAATTTAGTTTTTTCAAAGTCAATTTCATGCCCTGTTTTTTTAATGACATATATATATATATATATGTCACCTGTTTTTTTGCTGAATTTGAAAATTAAGAGAGACTAGGATAGATCTATTTCGGCCTTATTTATATATACACATAGTAAAATACACGATGAACGTTATAGAGGAGATACTCATAGTAAAATATATCTAAGAAATAATAGAAAAGAAGATATAGTAATAGAACATATCAATGAAAGAATAGAAGAAGAGATATAGGAATAGAAGGTATAGGAGATATAGGAGAGCAATAGGACAGGGGACGGAAGGCACTCTAGTGCACTTGTACTCGCCCCTTACTGACCTCTTAGGAATCTGGAGAGGTCAACCGTGGATAATCTAAGGGTAAAGTGTTGGGGGTTTGGGGATGACACTATGGAGTCCGGTAATGAGTTCCACGCTTCGACAACTCGGTTACTGAAGTCATATTTTTTACAGTCAAGTTTGGAGCGGTTAATATTAACTTTAAATCTGTTGTGTGCTCTTGTGTTGTTGTGGTTGAAGCTGAAGTAGTCGCCGACAGGCAGGACGTTGCAGCATATGATCTTGTGGGCAATACCTAGATCATGTTTAAGGCGTCTTAGTTCTAAACTTTCTAGGCCCAGGATTGAAAGTCTAGTCTCGTAGGGGATTCTGTTTCGAGTGGAGGAGTGAAGGGCTCTTTTGGTGAAGTGTCTTTGGATATTTTCAAGGGTGTTAATGTCTGAGATGCGATATGGGTTCCAAACAGATGAGCTGTATTCGAGGATGGGTCATATATCTGTTATATGACATCCTTGTCGTTGTCTTAGCAACCACTTTTTAACAGTATTTGGCCCAAAGAACCGAAAAAAGTTACAAAACTCAGCATTGCTCTTCAAACTTGCTGGTACACACCTCTAAAAGCATTCTTTCGTGATGTGCCTGAACTTGTACCAGGCCCTCTTGTGCGATTTTAAGTTGCATTTCCATCTTTTTAAAGGTTCTGATGTCCTTCTCCTTCTCCCTTTGCATCCGACACAGGGTGTCGTGCAGTTTCTGCTTCAAATTGGTCATGTTGCGAAAACTCATCTCTAACAGGCCTCTACACAAGGGTAGAAAAAGAGTTTTGGTTACGACAAAAAAAAAGGGACCCACACAATGGAATCCTCCAAGGTTCATGCCAGCGATAATTATAGAGAAGGTTTTACATTTATTCGTGTTTTTTTTAATTAAAAATTTGTTTGGGTGTTTTATCGTATCGGTGTTTCAGATCTTCAGATCTTATTTTGAGAAGTAGAACAGAATATGGATCACAGAAATGAAGAATAGACTTTTAAAAAAATATAAGGAGTCCTTGATTTATGACCACAATTGAGCCCAAAAATTATGCTGCTAAGCAAGACAACTGTTACAAATGAATTTGTGCCCCATTTTACAACTTTTTTAGCCACGGTTCTTAAGTATCTCCGAGACCACCTTCTGCCGCACGAATCCCAGCGACCAGTTAGGTCCCACACTTTGCAGTGTTTGGCATGCCGAACCCGAGCCCGAACTTTTTTAAAGGTTCGGGTAAAGTTCAGGTTCGGGTTTGGCCGAACACTGCGAAACGCTGCTGGCCAGAAGGAGAGTGGGGAATCCCATCGTGGGATTTCCCACCTCCTTTTGTTTGCGGTGCCGCAAGCAAAAGGAGGTGGCAAATCCCACGAGGGGATTCCGGGGGCAGGGCTTTGACGTCACGGAGACTACTTCCTGGCAAGCAACAGGAGGCGGCAAATCCCACGATGGGATTCCGCACTCTCCTCCCGAGCGTCGTTGTTTTGCGGTGTTTGGTCGAACGCCGAACCCAAACTTTACCCGAACTTTTAAAAAAAGTTTTTAAAAGCGCTGCTGCTGTTCGGGTTCGGGTTTGACGAAGTCACCCAAACTTTATGGCAAAGTTCGGGTGAGTTTGCCGAACCCGAACTTTATTATTATTATTATTATTATTATTATTATTATTATTATTATTATTACTTATTGGATTTGTATGCCGCCCCTCTCCGCAGACTCGGGGCGGCTAACAACAATGATAAAAAACAACATGTAACAATCCAATTTAATAAAACAACGAAAAACCCTAATTATAAAAACCAAACATACACACAAACATACCATGCATAACTTGTAATGGCCTAGGGGAAGGAATATCCTAACTCCCCCATGCCTGGCGACAAAGGTGGGTCTTGAGTAATTTGCGAAAAACAAGCAGGGAGGGGGCCTTTCTAATCTCTGGGGGGAGTAGATTCCAGAGGGCCGGGGCCCCCACAGAGAAGGCTCTTCCCCTGGGGCCCGCCAAACGACATTGTTTGGTCGACGGGACCCGGAGAAGGCCAACTCTGTGGGACCTTATCGGCCGCTGGGATTCGTGCGGCAGAAGGCGCCCAAGCCTTATTCTATTATTATTATTATTATTATTATTATTATTATTATTATTATTATTATTATTATTTGTAAGATTTGTATGCCGCCCATCTCTGAGAACAAGGGGCAGCATACAAATTGTCAAAAGAATGGAAATTGTGGAGAAAAAAATGAAGAAAATGTACACACACAAAAATCTCACCTCTCTGAAATGGCCGTGCCTTCGTTCTCCTTATTCATCTCGTGCACCTTGGTCTGGGTGCTGAATTCTCGCTCTTTGATCTCGAGCAGCGCTTTCTTCCCTTCGACCTCTTTGATGGCGTCGTCTTTCTCCTCCATGGCCTCCACGCACTTGGTCTCCATCTTTTTGGACGTCTCCACAGATTCTTGCGCTTCCTCCCGAAGCGAGATTTTTTTCTTCTCTATCTCTCTGTAAGGATGAAAGGCAGAGGCTGAACGTGAGTAAGAATAAGGGGTCTTTGTTTCCTACTTGTTTCTACTCTATGGAATGGAATGGAATAGAATAGAATGCAATAGAATAGAATAGAATAGGAATACTTCACCAGAAGACCCCTTCACTCCTCCACTCGAAACAGAATACCCTACAAATCAAGACTTACAATCCTGAATCTAGAAAGCTTAGAGCTACATTGCCTTAAACACGATCTAAGTATTGCCCACAAGATCATATGCTGCAACGTCCTGCCTGTCAAAGACTATTTCAGCTTCAACCACAACAACACAAGAGCACACAACAGATTCAAACTTAATATTAACCGCTCCAAACCTGACTGTAAAAAATAAGACTTTAGCAATCGGGTTGTTGAAGCATGGAACTCATTGCCACTCTGTAGTATTATCCCCTAACCCCCAATGTTTTACTATTAGACTTTCCATGGTTGACCTCTCCAGATTCCCAAGAGGTCCACTGTACAGTTATCTGTCCTTTATTACTATACAATAGTATAGTAATTATATTCCTATATCATACTTTCTACTCTTTCATTAATATATCTTATACCTATATCTTTTATTCTACACTTTCATTGTTATATTTTACTATGAGCATATCCTCTGTAACCTTCATTATGTTTTTGGACAAAATAGATAGATAGATGATAGATAGATAGATGATAGATAGATAGATAGATAGATAGATAGATAGATAGATGATAGATAGATAGATAATAGATAGATAGATAGATAGATAGATAGATAGATAGATAGATAGATAGACAGATAGATAGACAGATGAATAGAATAGAATAGAATTTTAAAAGGTGGAATAAAAATATTATAATAATAGTAATACAATGATGTCAAATCCAGCCCAAACATCTAGCCGATTATGCAACCAATGACAATAATAAAGAGAAGAACATACTGTATTCTGCGGCTTATTTTTTCCATATCCTTTCCGAGCTGAATAGGAATGGCTTGGAGACGGACGAGTTCATCCTGGTGATAAAATAAACATCAATATTAGCCCGCGTGAAACCAAGCGTTTAAGAATGTTTCGGGATGAGTGAACTTTCAAACCGGTTCCTAGCAACGATCGGAGAATGTCCTGAAAATAAATGTGTGTCCCCCCCTTTTGGTAATACGTTGGAAACTGGAAATTGGGTCCTGGCAATTGGTCGTCTTCCTTCTTCTTTTAGTTCGCCAATGTTAAGCTGTTTATCCAAGTAGCATCTTCAGACCGAGCAAGTCACTCAGGGGACCCTATATAGACTCAGTGGTTCTCAACCTTTCAATAGCCGCGACCCCTTAATACAGTTCTTCGTGTTGTGGTGACTCCCAACCACAAGTCTAGCATCAATTCTCCCAAAGGAGCTTTAAACTGATTGGCAGGAAAGTCAGAGGGACGCCCCCACTGCAAAGGCCTGATTGGTCGGATTGTAAAAATAGGCGCCAGAATAGGCGCCAGAATAGAAGCTTTAGTTCCTAATGTTCCCTGCTCTTAATGGCTTGCAAGCTCTTTCATTGTTACTCTCTATGAAGACTGTTTCCCAAGCCCTAGGTCTTTGCAGGGTTTTTCCCATTGCTCTACTTGCTCCAAATGTTTCTTTCCAGGTGCTAATGGTGTTCCCAGCTCTTACTGGCTTGCAAGCCCTTTCATTCTTACTCTCACTTTTTTTAAAGCCCTAACCAGGGGATAAAATAATGTGCTGGCTAAGGACGCTAGCCAGATGGACACCTGGTAAGCAGATTCTTTTTCCTGTTTTCCTCCCCAAAAAACTAAGGTGCGTCTTATACTCCGAAAAATACGGTATCTCTATTTCCTCTTCCCTACCCCTCTTCTCTGATGTGTCCAGCACTGAAGTCTCAAAATGGCCTCGGTCAGGCCAGCTTCAGCGTTGGCTCTGAGTCAATCTTGAGCCTGTAAGGCTCGAACTGCTAGCAGTCAGCAGATTTAGTCTGCAATAATTCCATTCTAACCACTGTTCTTGCTCTTGCTTTCTCCCTTGCATGACAAAGCCAATGATTTTGCCTTCCAGTGATGTGTCTGGAGTTATGCGATCCAGTGTTAGCTTCTCGGTCATTTTTGCCCTCCAAGGAATGAGTAGGACAGGAGCCTTCTCCCAACACCACAGCCCAAATGGATCCTTTACCCTAGGACAGTGATGGCGAACCTTTTTTTCCTTGGGTGTCAAAAGAACATGCGCATGTGCTATTGGGCATGCATGAGTGTCCACACCCATAATTCAATGCCTGGGGAGGGCAGAAACAGCTCTCCCCATCCCCTGGAGGTTCCCTGGAGGGCAGAAATGGACTGTTTCCCAACTTCTGGTGGGCCCAGTAGGCTCGTGTTTCACCCTCCCCTGGCTCCAAAGGTTTTCCTGGAGCTGGGAGAGGGTAAAAACGCCCTCCCCTATCCCTCTGGAGGCTCTCTGGAAGCCAAAATCGCCCTCCCAGCCAAAAATCAGCTGGCCAGCACATACATGCACAATAGATACATAGAAACATAGAAGTCTGAAGTCCATCTAGTCTGCCCTTATATTATTTCCTGTATCTTAGGATGGATATACTGTATGTTTATCCCAGGCATGTTTAAATTCAGTTACTGTGGATTTATCTACCACGTCTGCTGGAAGTTTGTTCCAAGGATCTACTACTCTTTCAGTAAAATAATATTTTCTCATGTTGCTTTTGATCTTTCCCCCAACTAACTTCAGATTGTGTCCCCTTGTTCTTGTGTTCACTTTCCTATTAAAAATACTTTCCTCCTGGACCTTATTTAACCCTTTAATATATTTAAATGTTTCGATCATGTCCCCCCTTTTCCTTCTCTCCTCCAGACTATACAGATGGAGTTCTTTAAGTCTTTCCTGATACATTTTATGCTTAAGACCTTCCACCATTCTTGTAGCCCGTCTTTGGACCTGTTCAATTTTGTCAATATCTTTTTGCAGGTGAGGTCTCCAGAACTGGACACAGTATTCCAAATGTGGTCTCACCAGCACTCTATATAGCGGGATCATAATCTCCCTCTAACTGCTTGCTATACCTCCAGCTATGCAGCCAAGCATCCTACTTGCTTTCCCTACCGCCTGACTGCACTGCTCACCCATTTTGAGACTGTCAGAAATCACTACCCCTAAATCCTTCTCTTCTGAAGTTTTTGCTAACACAGAACTGCCAATGCAATACTCAGATTGAGGATTCCTTTTCCCCAAGTGCATTATTTTACATTTGGAAACATTAAACTACAGTTTCCATTGCTTTGACCATTTATCTAGTAAAGCTAAATCATTTACCATATTACAGACGCCTCCAGGAATATCAACCCTATTGCACACTTTAGAGTCATTGGCAAATAATGGAGCTGAGCTAGGGCAACGGCTCATGTGCCAACAGATATGGCTCCGCGCGTCACCAGTAGCACCCGTGCCATAGGTTCAGCATCACTGCCCTAGGAGGAGCATTAAGTTTCTCCACCCCGATGAACCTGTGAAGTAGACCTGATCTTCCAGTTGAGCTAATCTTCCTGGGATCTTTGCTCAGACAGAAGAAGCTACTTGGAGAAGCAGTGAAACACTTTGAACCAGCAAGAAAAATCCAGTTGTCTTGAGTCAACGTCCACACAACTCCTCTTGGAAGGCTGAGAATCTTCGTTGACAATATACACGTGAGCCTTTTTCTATACCCCCTGGAAGTAGACATCCGAACACAGCAATGGCATGGGGTGAGGTATCATCAGTACGCTGATGATACCCAGCTTTACATCTCCACCCCATGTCCAGTCAACGAAGCAGTGGAAGTGATGAGCCGGTGCCTGGAGGCTGTTGGGGCCTGGATGGGTGTCAACAGTCTCAGACTCAACCCTGATAAGACGGAGTGGCTGTGGGTTTTGCCTCCCAAGGACAATACCATCTGCCCGTCCATCACCCTGGGGGGGGGACTACTGACCCCCTCAGAGAGGGTCCACAACTTGGGCGTCCTCCTCGATCCACAGCTCACATTAGAGAACCATCTTTCCCAAATATGCCCATGTTACACCAACGCTCCGCAGTCTGCATTGGTTGCCGATCAGTTTCCGGTCACAATTCAAAGTGTTGGTTATGACCTATAAAGCCCTTCATGGCATCGGACCAGAATATCTCAGGGACTGCCTTCTGCTGCACGAATCCCAGCGACCAGTTAGGTCCCACAGAGTGGGTTTCATCCGGGTCCCGTCAACTAAACGATGTCGCTTGGCGGGACCCAGGGGAAGCGCCTTCTCTGTGGCGGCCCCGACCCTCTGGAACCAACTCCCCCCAGAGATTAGAATTGTTCCCACCCTCCTTGCCTTTCGTAAGCTGCTTAAAACCCACCTCTGCCGCCAGGCATGGGGGAATTGAGACCCTCTTTCCCCCTAGGCCTTTACAATTTTATGCATGGTATGTCTGCATGTATGTTTGGTTCTACAACAAGGGTTTGTAACTATTTATATTGGATTGTCATATGCTGTTTACTACTGTTGTTAGCCGCCCCGAGTCTACGGAGAGGGGTGGCATACAAATCCAACGAATTCAATCCAATCAAATATAAATAGGCGTCTACCGGCGATCCTCGGTTACCTTCAGTTCTTCTTGTTTTCGAAATAGTTCTTCCAGTTCTTTGTGGTCCCTGGTGAGGCGTTTATGCCTCGTAAAGAGATCGTCTTTCAGGTTTTTGATTTCTAGCCTCCTCTGCGTTGTCTCTTTGCGCAGGTCTTCGCAACTGTCCCTCAAGGCTCTGATTTTCTTATCTGCATCCTTTAGGAAATGAAATGGAGTGAATGGTGGTATTAATGGAAAGGGGAGGGGAGGGAAGGCACAGGACCCTGAGCTACAAATACTTTCCTTTATGGGTAACACAAAACTTTATTTGAAACATAGAAGTCTGACGGCAGAAAAAGACCTCATGGTCCATCTAGTCTGCCCTTATACTGTTTTCTGTATTTTATCTTAGGATGGATATATGTTTATCCCAGGCATGTTTCAATTCAGTTACTGTGGATTTATCTACCACGTCTGCTGGAAGTTTGTTCCAAGGATCTACTACTCTTTCAGTAAAATAATATTTTCTCATGTTGCTTCTGATCTTTCCCCCAACTAACCTCAGATTGTGTCCCCTTGTTCTTGTGTTCACTTTCCTATTAAAAACACTTCCCTCCTGGACCTTATTTAATCCTTTAACATATTTAAATGTTTCGATCATGTCCCCCCTTTCCCTACTGTCCTCCAGACTATACAGATTGAGTTCATTAAGTATTTCCTGATATGTTTGCTTGCAAGATCAGAAAAATACTTTTTATCCTTGAAGCCAAGGTTCCAGGATTTTGGGAATGTTTTTATTAAATAGATAAATGAATATATGATTACAGCCTTCAATGACATGTCTGATTCCAAGACAGGCAGCAAAATCTGCAGATTTTTATTTTGACCACATTGAATTAGGTGTCTGGAGTGATGTCAGAAACTTACTTACAGAAGCTTTGGGGATTCTGCGATAGTCCTTTTCAATTAATTTCTTGTCTTCTATTAAACTGGAGAGGATAAATAATATTAAATAAGCATGTAAGATAAGGTTACCTGTGTATTGTCATTTTTTTTTGTGAACAAACTGGCAAACATTAAAATAATGAAATTCTGATGCCCGCTCTCAAAAGGAGAAAGATAGATAGATAGATAGGTAGGTAGATAGGTAGGTAGGTAGATAGATAGATAGATAGATAGATAGATAGATAGATGATAGATAGATGATAGATAGATGATGGATGATAGATAGATAGATAGATAGTAAGATAGATGATAGATAGATAGATAGATAGATAGATGATAGATAGATAGATAGATAGATAGATGATAGATAGATAGTAGATAGATAGATGATAGATAGATAGATAGATAGATAATAGATAGATAGATATAGATAGATAGATAGAAAATAGATAGATAGATAGATAGATAGATAGATGATAGATAGATAGATAGATAGATAGATAGATAGTAGATACTGTAGATAAAAAGATAGATGATAGATAGACAGACAGACAGACAGACAGTAGATAGATAGATAGATAGATAGATAGATAGATAGATAGATGATAGATAGATAGATAGATAGATAGATAGATAGATAGATAGATAGATAGATAGATAGATAGAATAGAACAGAATAGAATAGAATTTTATTGGCCAAGTGTGATTGGACACACAAGGAATTTGTCTTGGTGCAGATGCTCTCAACGTACATAAAATAAAATATACATTTGTCAAGAATCATGTGGTACAGCACTTAATGATTGTCATAGGGGTCAAATAAGCAATGAAGAAGCAATATTAATAAAAATCTTAGGATATAAGCAACAAGTTACAGTCATACAGTCAACATGGGAGGAAATGGGTGATAGGAATGATGAGAAAAACTAGTAGAATAGAAGTGCAGATTTAGTAGAAAGTCTGACAGTGTTGAGGGAATTATTTGTTTAGTAGAGTGATGGCGTTCGGGAAAAAAACTGTTCTTGTGTCTAGTAGTCTTGGTGTGCAGTGCTCTGTAGCGACGTTTTGAGGGTAGGAGTTGAAACAGTTTGTGTCCAGGATGTGAGGGGTCAGTAAATATTTTCCCCGCCCTCTTTTTGATAGATAGACAGACAGACAGACAGACAGACAGACAGATAGTAGGTAGGTAGGTAGGTAGGTAGATTGGTAGGTAGGTAGATTGGTAGGTAGGTAGGTAAGTAGATTGGTAGGTAGATAGGTAGATAGATTGGTAAGGTTGCGCAGCCAGCAAAATCTCATGTGAGGATACACACACGAGCAAGCTTTCGGCAATTTTTGCCAATATTTTTCCCGAAAATCAGCAAAGATCGCTGAAATCTCGCAGCCGCCCCTCATTCTGTTACACCCTTGCTCCCTTTCATAGGGAGCTGTCAAACCGTTCAGCCAATCGGTGAACAGTATTCTCCCGCCAGAATGGAGGACCTGATTGAAGCCTGCGTGCTTCCGTCGTAACAGCTAACAAAGGCTATTCACTCATTCCTAACAGAAAAATGCACACACTATGTTTCAGCCTTCAAAAAGAGGAGAAAAAGCGATATTATATTTTTCAGTCCACACATTTTACTCCCGCAGTCTGTGGGGATGGTGTATATACAGGGGTCTCCAAACTTGGCAACTTTAAGACGTGTGGACTTCAACTCCCAGAGTTCCTCAGCCTGCTTTCTTAAAAAGACAGCGGGCTAAATATCACACCCACCTACTCAGCCTGTACTGGGTTTCAAATTCCCTCTCTTGAATGGCGTTGTACTCGTTGAAGTATCTCAGGTACTGCTGCCTCAGTTTGGAAACCTCTGAAGTGGCGCTGTCCGGGAACTCCTCCGCTTTTTCGAGTTCCTGTTGCTGCTCTTCCAATATCACCGTGAAACGTTTGGCATCCTGCAGCAGCTGGATCTCCGATTCCTGTAAACTGGAATAAATAGCAATAGCACTTAGACTGCAACGCTCTCTACCTGGGGCTACCTATGAAAAGTGTTCGGAAACTTCAGATCGTGCAGAATGCGGCTGCGCAAGCCATTATGGGCCTCCCTAGGTACGCCCATGTCTCGTCAACATTCCGCAGCTTGCATTGGCCGCTGACCCAATTCTAAGTGTTGGTAATGACCTATAAAGCCCTACATGGCATCGGACCAGAATACCTACGGGACCGCCTTCTGCCGCACGAATCCCAGCGGCCAATCAGGTCCCACAGAATTGGCCTTCTCCGGGTCCCGTCGATTAAACAATATCGTCTGGCGGGACCTAGGGGAAGAGCCTTCTCTGTGACAGCCCCGGACCTCTGGAATCAACTCCCCCAGAGATCCAAATTGCCCCCACCCTCCTTGCCTTCCGCAAGATGCTTAAGACCCATTTATGCCGCCAAGCATAGAAACATAGAAACATAGAAGACTGACGGCAGAAAAAGACCTCATGGTCCATCTAGTCTGCCCTTATACTATTTTATGTATTTTATCTTAGGATGGATATATGTTTATCCCAGGCATGTTTAAATTCAGTTACTGTGGATTTATCTACCACGTCTGCTGGAAGTTTGTTCCAAGGATCTACTACTCTTTCAGTAAAATAATATTTTCTCATGTTGCTTTTGATCTTTCCCCCAACTAACTTCAGATTGTGTCCCCTTGTTCTTGTGTTCACTTTCCTATTAAAGACACTTCCCTCCTGGACCTTATTTAACCCTTTAACATATTTAAATGTTTCGATCATGTCCCCCCTTTCCCTTCTGTCCTCCAGACTATACAGATTGAGTTCTTTAAGTCTTTCCTGATACGTTTTATGCTTAAGACCTTCCACCATTCTTGTAGCCCGTCTTTGGACCCATTCAATTTTCTCAATATCTTTTTGTAGGTGAGGCCTCCAGAACTGAACACAGTATTCCAAATGTGGTCTCACCAGCGCTCTATATAAGGGGATCACAAGGGAGGATTAACTCCCTCCTCCCTACCTTCTGATTCAAGCATTTGTGAATGGTGTGATTGTGCTGACCTGTCTGTTTTTTAGTAATTATAGGTTTTGATTTAGTTTCTTATCATTGGATTTGTATTTTATTGTATTGCTTTTGCTGTTGTAAGCCGCTACGAGTCCTCGGAGAGGGGCGGCATACAAATCTAATAAATTGGAATTGAATTGAATTATAAACACCGCTTCACAGTGCTTTTACAGCACTTTACAAAGTCAGCATATCACCCCCGACCATTTGGGTCCTCGTTTTACCCACATGGAAGGATGGAAGGCTGAGTCAACTTTGAGCCTGGTTAGATTTGAAATGGTGAACGACAGCTAGCAGTCAGCAGAAGCAGCTTGCAGTACCGCACTCTAACCACTGCACCACCAAGGCTAAAGACGGTAATGTTGTTGGTTTATTTTAAAAAATCGTACAGATACGCTCTATTGAAGTATTTATCCAGTGTGTCCTTTCTGAAACAACAGATACGGTTTGAAGTGTGTTCCTGGATCTGCAACACACTCTGATTCTTCAGGATTGAGGAGAGAGGTTGAAGGACACCTATCAGTTTAACTGATGAACCATTGATCTGTTTGTTTTGTCAAGTACATATTGGCGGTATACAAAGATATTAAAATGTTTATATATATGATACTAGTAAAAGAGAAACATTAGGATAGGGGATAATAATACATATATTGGTTGCGGCCCGAATAGTATTCGCACAAAAATAGAAAGAAAAGACAATACCAAAAGATGCCGAAGTATTTAAAAAAATTATAGAATGTGCAGAACTAGATATGATGACTAAACATTTGAATAATCAAACCGAAACAGAATTTTACAAAATATGGGACAGAGTATATGATTGGTGGAATTTTAAAAATAGTATTAATAATTAAACACACAAGAATAAATAACTATTTGAAGAATTATAAGATAGAATGAAATAGTATATAGTATAACCAATTTAGAAGTGTTTATTTTCTCTTTTTTCTGTATTACTAATACTTTGGGGGGTTTTTCTTTTTGTATAAGTACACAATATTTTAAAAGATAAAGAAATTTAATTAATAGGTTTAATATTAAAAACATAGAGTTAAATTTAATAAGAATGTAATTCACACATGTGGCGTTTCTGTATTGATCTGATAACAGTTAGGGTTTTTTTTATATTTTTGTACTAGTTAGACTTCTGCGACAAGCGGAGCAATGGTTGCTCCTTAAATGTTTAATGTTGTATGTCTTTGTCTGTCTTTTTGAAAAACAATAAAAATATTTTGAAAAAAAAGGATAGGGGACACTGGTGCACTTACGCACGCCCCTTACTGACCTCTTAGGAATCGGGAGAGGTCAACAGTAGATCTAAGGGTAAAAATGGGTGCTTCGCTGGCAACGGAAGTCCGGAGGTGGGGTTTCCCAGCGAGGGGAGTCTCAGCGAAATCGCAGCAGCGCAAAAACATGGAAGTCCTTGAAACCCCACCTCCGGACTTCCGTGTTTTTGTGATGCTGCAATTTCGCTGAGGCTCCCCTCGCTGGGAAACCCCACCTCCGGACTTCTGTTGCCAGCGAAGCACCCGTTTTTGCGCTGCTGGGATTCCCCTGCAGCATCACAAAAACACGGAAGTCCGGAGGTGGGGTTTCCCATGGAGGGGAGCCTCAGGGGAATCCCAGCAGTGCAAAAATGGGCACTTCGCTGGCAACAGAAGTCCGGAGGCGGGGCATCCCAGTGGCGGTGGCTTGGGTTTGTAAGGTGAAAATAGTTTGGAAGAAGAGACAAAAAAATCTTAAACCCTGGGTTTGTATCTCGAAAAGTTTGTATGACGAGGGGTTCGTAAGATGAGGTATCACTGTATTTGTAATTACTGTCCTGTACCTCTGAACATCGTAACTTCATTGGGTAAAGAGGACTTACTCTCAGTATAAACTGCTCAAAAAAATAAAGGGAACACTTCAACAACACAATATAATGCCAAGTAAATCAAACTTCTGTGAAATCAAACTGTCCACTAAGGAAGCAACACTGATTGACAATCAATTTCACACGTTGTCAGCACATTCAACTTGGTACAGAACAAAGTATTCAATGAGAATATTTCATTCATTCAGATCTAGGATGGGTTCTTTGAGTGTTCCCTTTATTTTTTTGAGCAGTGTACTTTAAAGCTATTTTTAGTTTAGCGTGCATGTAACATAGATATAAATTATTGACTTTGCACCCTTCATTAAATTTGTACTGGAATAAAGGTTGTTCTATGCTATATAGAGTAAACTATAAATTGATTAGCGAAGGATATTTTTTTAAAAATAAAGCTATAATCTGGTTCATCTCACATTATAAGCCCTAGGTGACACTTTACAAAGCACAATACTATATAAGTCAATAAATTTCAAAAAGGCTGAAACACAGCTTTTAAGTAACTGCTGAAACATTATATCTACAGTAAATACCAAAAGCTTACCTTACTAGAGTATCATGTAACAGGGCATAATTTGCCTTCAACTGAGCCAATCTGGTCCCAGGAATCTTTCCCTCGTAAAACAGCTATGAAATTGCAAGAGATAAAGAGACTCTAGTGAAATTGTTAAGTCAACAGATAGGAAATTTACTAATCTTAACACTACATCTAAATATAGTTGAATAATAATAATAATAATAATAATAATAATAATAATAATAATAATTAAAAAAAAATTAGATTTGTTGTCATATTGTTTTTGTATCTTGTGAGCCACCCCGAGTCTTCGGAGAAGGGCGGCATACAAATCTAAATAATAATAATAATAATAATAATTATTATTATTATTATTATTATTATCATTATCATTATTATTTAGATTTGTATGCCGCCCTTCTCCGAAGACTCAGGGTGGCTCACAAGATACAAAAACAATACGACAACAAATCTAATTAATTAAAAATTACTACTAAAATAGGAAATTTACTAATCTTAACACTACATCTAAATATAGTTGAATAATAATAATAATAATAATTATTATTATTATTATTATAATTATAAACAAAACAATATGACAACAAATCTAATTAATTAAAAATTACTACTAAAATCCTATATTTATTAAAATCAGTCAGCCAATTCATTCACAACCACACATCACATTTCGTAACGGGGGGGAAGGGGGGCTTGATCTAATTGGCCCATGCCTGGCGACATAAATGAGTCTTAAGACTCTTGCGAAAGGCGAGGAGGTTAGGGCAGTGCAAATCTCTGGAAGGAGCTGATTCCAGAGGCCCGGGGCCGTCACAGAAAAGGCTCTTCCCCTAGACATTGCCTAGCTGACGGGACCTGGAGAAGGTGGACTCTGTGGGACCTAACCCAGTCACTGGGATACATGAGGCAGGAGAAGGTCCCGTAGGTAATCTGGTCCTAAGCCATGTAGGGCTTTGTAGGTCATAACCAGCACTTTGAATTGTGCCCGGAGACCAATTGGCAACCATTGCAGGTCACGGAGTGATGCTGAGATGTGTGCAGATATTGGGAGCCCCACAATAGCTCACGTGGCTGCATTTTACACAATTTGCAGTCTCCGAACACTCTTCAAAGGCAGCCCTATGTGGAGAGCATTGCAGTAATCAAACCTTACAGTGATAAGGGCATGAGTGATTGTGAGAAGTGACTCCCTGTCCAAATAAGGCCGCAACTGCCGCACAAGGCGTACAAGAATTAGGCACACAAGAACTAAGACGCCTTAAACATGATCTAAGCATTGCCCACAAGATCATATGCTGCAACATCCTGCCTGTCGGCGACTACTTCAGCTTCAACCACAACAACACAAGAGCACACAACAGATTTAAACTTTAATATTAACCGCTCCAAACTTGACTGTAAAAAATATGACTTCAGTAACCGAGTTGTCGAAGCGTGGAACTCATTACCGGACTCCCCAAACCCCCAACACTTTACCCTTAGATTATCTACGGCTGACCTATCCAGATTCCTAAGAGGTCAGTAAGGGGCGAGTACAAGTGCACTAGAGTGCCTTCCGTCCCCTGTCCTATTGCTCTCCTATATCTCCTATCCCTTTCTTCTATTCCTATATCTCTTCTTCTATTCTTTCATTGATATGTTCTATTACTATACCTTCTTTTCTATTATTTCTTAGATATATTTTACTATGAGTATCTCCTCTATAACCTTCATCATGTATTTTACTATGTGTATATAGATATATACCCACTAAAACCCTCATTGTGTATTGGACAAAATAAATATATAAAATAAATAAAAATAAACCATTACCGGTAATGTACTAAAAAGGGCAACTTTATTGTACACGCAGGGGTTAGTGAATTAGACTTTAATCAAAATATTTCTATAGACGTGCAGTGTTTTGAACAACTCATGAAAACATTTGCATGAAAAGTAATTCTCTTTTACGATACATAGAACGTTCTGATAAGAGGATGTCCGAAGTCCTCTCTGAGAATGTTTTTCTTATTTCTGCTTTTATCTTCAGAGTAGAAGGAGAGGTTATAGTCAGCGGTGGATTGCTCCCAGTTTGGCCCGGTTATGCGAACAGATAGCGGCAGCAGCGGGAAGCTCCGCCCACCTGCCCGGGACGCTTCTGCACATGTGCAGAAGTGTTGCGCGCACGAGAAACGGCAGCAATGGGTTTTAGAACCCACCCACTGGTTACAGTCTGTTAAATAGCTACAGGTAGAAACATAGAAACATAGAAGACCGACGGCAGAAAAAGACCTCATGGTCCATCTAGTCTGCCCTTATACTATTTCCTGTATTTTATCTTAGGATGGATATATGTTTATCCCAGGCATGTTTAAATTCAGTTACTGTGGATTTACCAACCACGTCTGCTGGAAGTTTGTTCCAAGGATCTACTACTCTTTCAGTGAAATAATATTTCCTCATGTTGCTTTTGATCTTTCCCCCAACTAACTTCAGATTGTGTCCCCTTGTTCTTGTGTTCACTTTCCTATTAAAAACACTTCCCTCCTGGACCTTATTTAACCCTTTGACATATTTAAATGTTTCGATCATGTCCCCCCTTTCCCTTCTGTCCTCCAGACTATACAGATTGAGTTCATGAAGTCTTTCCTGATACGTTTTAGGCTTAAGACCTTCCACCATTCTTGTAGCCCGTCTTTGGACCCGTTCAATTTTGTCAATATCTTTTTGTAGGTGAGGTCTCCAGAACTGAACACAGTATTCCAAATGTGGTCTCACCAGCGCTCTATATAAGGGGATCACAATCTCCCTCTTCCTTCTTGTTATACCTCTAGCTATGCAGCCAAGCATTCTACTTGCCTTTCCTACTGCCTGACTGCACTGCTCACCCATTTTGAGACTGTCAGAAATCACTGCCCCTAAATCCTTCTCTTCTGAAGTTTTTGCTAACACAGAACTGCCAATGCAATACTCAGATTGAGAATTCCTTTTCCTTGATTTATAACAACAGCTGATTTAGTGACCGTTCAAAGTTACAACATTGAAAAAAGTGACTGTTGCTATTAAAACTTGCTCCAACTTTTCGTCCAGAATTTTAATGGTAGATTAATTAAGACGAGTTCCCCCAGTACTGTCAGCGTTATCATGAATTTTAGAGAGAGAAACGGGATCCAGTATTGTGTAAACAGAACGAGATCCATGTACAACGGCCAACAACGGGGAACATGACGAGAATTTCCTGCCTGAGTCAGACGTTCAGAATGTGGCCTTTGGTCAAGAATTTATCATTTCGCAGCTCATTTCAAACAGCCGTTCTCCAGGGATATGTCAACATAACAAGATAGAGCCTAATATGAATGGGGTTTTTTGAGAATGCTTGGTATTTGACCAGTGGCATTATAAACCCCGGTCTTGAAAATGACTCATGGAATCAAACTAGGAATTCCTTTCTAGAAGTTTAGCTGCACCGTAATTTTATCTACAGGGAATAGAACTTCAGCTCTTTCTGAAAAAAAAAAAAAAGATTGGTCATGCTGTTTTGGAATTGGAACACTACCCAAGTTACGAGGGTTACCCAGTTGTACATCTCCACCCCATGTCCAGTCAACGAAGCAGTGGAAGTGATGTGCCGGTGCCTGGAGGCAGTTGGGGTCTGGATGGGTGTCAACAAGCTCAAACTCAATCCAGACAAGACGGAGTGGCTGTGGGTTTTGCCTCCCAAGGACAATTCCATCTGTCCGTCCATTACCCTGGGGGGGAATTATTGACCCCCTCAGAGAGGGTTCGCAACTTGGGTGTCCTCCTCGATCCACAGCTGACATTGGAACACCATCTTTCGGCTGTGGCGAGGAGGGCGTTTGTCCAGGTTCGCCTGGTGCACCAGTTGCGGCCCTATTTGGACAGGGAGTCATTGCTCACAGTCACTCATGCCCTCATCACCTCGAGGTTCGACTACTACAACGCTCTCTACATGGGGCTACCTTTGAAAAGTGTTAGGAAACTTCAGATCGTGCAGAATGCAGCCGCGAGAGCTATCGTGGGGCTTCCTAGATTTGCCCACGTTTCTACAACACTCCGTAGCCTGCACTGGCTGCCGATCGGTTTCCGGTCACAATTCAAAGTGTTGGTAATGACCTTTAAAGCCCTACATGGCATTGGACCAGAATATCTCCGGAACTTCCTTCTACCGCACGAATCCCAGCAGCCGATAAGATCCCACAGAGTTGGCCTTCTACGGGTCCCGTCGACCAAACAATGTCGTTTGGCAGGCCCCAGGGGAAGAGCCTTCTCTGTGGCGGCCCTGGCCCTCTGGAATCAACTCCCCCCGGAGATTAGAACGGCCCCCACCCTCCTTGTCTTTCGCAAGTTACTCAAGACCCACCTATATCGCCAGGCATGGGGGAATTAAGACATCTCCCCCAGGCTTTCTTATATTTTACGTTTGGTATTTACGTGCTGTATGGTTTTTTAAATTGTTGGGGGGGTTTAATGTAATTTTATTATTAGATTTCTTCCATTGTTATACTGTTTTTATTATTGTTGTGAGCCGCCCCGAGTCTTCGGAGAGGGGCAGCATACAAATCTAATAAATTGAATTGAAATTGAATAGAAACATAGAAACATAGAAGACTGACGGCAGAAAAAGACCTCATGGTCCATCTAGTCTGCCATTATACTATTTCCTGTATTTTATATTACAATGGATATATGTTTATCCCAGGCATGTTTAAATTCAGTTACTGTGGATGTACCAACCACGTCTGCTGGAAGTTTGTTCCAAGGATCTACTACTCTTTCAGTGAAATAATATTTTCTCACGTTGCTTTTGATCTTTCCCCCAACTAACTTCAGATTGTGTCCCCTTGTTCTTGTGTTCACTTTCCCATTAAAAACACTTCCCTCCTGAACCTTATTTAACCCTTTAACATATTTAAATGTTTCGATCATGTCCCCCCTTTCCCTTCTGTCCTCCAGACTATACAGATTAAGTTCATTAAGTCTTTCCTGATACGTTTTATGCTTCCACCATTCGTGTAGCCCGTCTTTGGACCCGTTCAATTTTGTCAATATCTTTTTGTAGGTGAGGTCTCCAGAACTGAACACAGTATTCCAAATGTGGTCTCACCAGCGCTCTATATAAGGGGATCACAATCTCCCTCTTCCTGCTTGTTATACCTCTAGCTATGCAGCCAAGCAGACTACTAGAGGTATAACAAGCAGGAAGAGGGAGATTGTGATCCCCTTATATAGAGCGCTGGTGAGACCACATTGAATTGAATTCACAGAACTGTTCCCATCTTTCCTTGTGGAAAATGTAGCTAAGGAACCTGGAGGAAATGATCCTTAAAGGAACCAACAAATATATAAGGAAGTTCATGTTGACAGCTTCTGATTTTTTTAGCTGATTGCAAACAGATTTATAGCTTTCCACTTCATGTTTGATTGTAAATGGGTAATTTTACCATTTCCTACCACAGGGTGAAATTCAGGTTGCCTCTGAGATATTCAGATTCTTGAGGACTTCATCAACCTGTCCATAGTGTGTTCTTGTTGACAATATCAAACTGTCTATTTTGACGTCATCCAGGATGTTTTTATTATATTCTTCCTAGTTGTTGTGGTGCAGTTGATAACATTTTGCCAAGGTTTTTAAACTTTGTGAGATAACAAGAAATAATTGCATTGCTCTGATTTAAGACTTTGCTGAATTTATGCCAGCTGCTAAAGAAGATTACTTAAAAGTTGAGGTTTTTTGCAACAAAAAAATTGCTTTTGAATTTGTGTGTGTGTCCACTGCTAAGCCAGTTATTCGTAGTGGTTTATTGATTAAATTAAAAGTTAATCCAACCTGTTTGTTATATTCGTAACAAACAGAACACTAATCTCAACTACAGTGAGATAAGTGCTGCTAATCTCTTATTTGGCTATTAACCCAGTTCGACCTTTTATACGTGTATCTCCACACACAGACATATTTATTTATTTTATTTATTTATTGGATTTGTATGCCGCTCCTCTCCGTAGACTTGGGGTGGCTAACAACAGTAATAAAAAACATCATATAAATCCAATACTAAAACAACTAAAAAACCCTTATTGTAAAACCAAACATCCCTACAAACAAACATAACATGCATAAATTGTAAAGGCCTAGGGGGAAAGAGTATCTCAATTCCCCCATGCCTGACGGCAGAGGTGGGTTTTAAGGAGCTTACAAAAGGCAAGGAGGGTGGGGGCAATTCTAATCTCCGGGGGGAGTTGGTTCCAGATGGCCGGGGCCACCACAGAGAAGGCTTTTCCCCTGGGCCACACCAAACGACATTGTTTTGTTGACGGGACCCGGAGAAGGCCCACTCTGTGGGACCTAACCGGTCACTGGGATTCATATACACGTATACACAGCTTAGAATTACGTTGCCTTAAACACGACATAAGCATAACCCATAAAATCATCTGCTACAACGTCCTTCCTGTCAACGACGACTTCAGCTTCAACCACAACAACGCATGAGCACACAAAGGATACAAACTTAAAGTAAACCGCTCCAAACTCGATTGCAGGAAATACAACTTTAGTAACCGAGTAGTTGATGCATTGAACTCACTCCCTGACTCTATAGTATCATCACCTAAACCCCCAAACTTTACCCCATCCACTGTTGACCTGTCCCGATTCCTAAGAGGTCAGTAATGGGCCTTCATAAGTGCACCAGAGTGCCTTCCATCCCCTGTCCTAATGTTTCTCACTTACTAGTATCATGTATATAAACATTGTTATATCTTTGTATATTACCAATATGTACTTGACAAAACAAACAAACAAATTAAAGATCATATACAGTCCAGATTTTTAAACAGCCCACCAGCTAGGACACTAGGAAGAAAAACTCTTGTTCAGCCACAGAAAGAGTGGTGGGTTCTCCTAATAATTTTATAACTCAGAGAAAGAGAATCAACTTTTGTCCTTTTAATGCCCTTTAAAACAAACAATTGTCATTTCTAATAATTATCACCTCACTATTTCCAGGCAATTAACCAATTGAAAAAACTACTAAACATCTTGGAAGACCCCTTACCCTTCCATTGAAAACTGATAATTTCTTATATAATTCAACAAATAATCAATTAATCAGAGTATTATTCTTATTCCTTACCAATTAAATTTGCGCCAAACTTTGTTGAAAGGCATTTTTGAGTTCAAATTATGATTGGACATTCGGTAAAGTTGGTGAGAAAAATCTTAACTTTACAAGAAGCCCTTTGATCCTTATTCAGCAGAATTTTTATCGTTTAAAAATAAATGATAAAATAAAACCGTCATTTTCTGCTAGCTCTCCAGAATTCTTAAAAAAAACCCAAACAGGATTATGCTGCCGTTTGCCAATCCGTGGTACAAAGGCTGGTTTTATCTATTTATTAATTTATTACTAATTATGAAGGTGTTAAATGCTTTTATTGCACACTTTTAAATCTGAGCAATAGCAATTTTAAGCTTGAGCAAATCTCTGAACATTAAGCGTTTTATTTTCCTGCAATGATTGTGAGACTTTCAGCTTTGAAACAGTAAGCCTCCTTTCCCCAAATATGTTTACTTTGCTATTACACAGGTAGTCCTTAACTTACAAACCCCAATTGAGCCCAGTTCAGGTAGTCCTGGAATTGAAAAATCCGGGTTCCAGACTGGTGCGCTGTGTTCTAGAATCAGTCTGACAACAGTTTTGTAAACCCTGGTTAGAAGTTCAGTGTTTTTGGAGAAGAAGCTATGTATGATTAGATTAAAATTAAGATTAGATGAATAGAATAGAATGGAATGGAATGGAACAGAATAGAATAGAATTTTATTGGCCAAGTGTGATTGAACACACGAGGAATTTGCCTTTGGTGCAGATGCTCTCAGCGTACATAAAAGAAAAAGATAGAAACATAGAAACATAGAAGACTGATGGCAGAAAAAGACCTCATGGTCCATCTAGTCTGCCCTTATACTATTTCCTGTATTTTATCTTAGGATGGATATATGTTTATCCCAGGCATGTTTAAATTCAGTTACTGTGGATTTACCAACCACGTCTGCTGGAAGTTTGTTCCAAGGATCTACTACTCTTTCAGTGAAATAATATTTTCTCACGTTGCTTTTGATCTTTCCCCCAACTAACTTCAGATTGTGTCCCCTTGTTCTTGTGTTCACTTTCCTATTAAAAAGTGAACACAAGAACAAGGGGACACAATCTGAAGTTACATTTGTCAAGAATCATGTGGTACAACACTTAATGATTATCATAGGGGTCAAATAAGCAATGAAGAAACAATCAATATTAATACAAATCTTAGGATACAAGCAACAAGTTACAGTCGTACAGTCCTAAGTGGGAGGAAAAGGATGATAGGAATGATGAGAAAAACTAGTAGAAATAGAAGTGCAGATTTAGTAAAAAGTTTGACAGTGTTGAGGGAATTATTTGTTTAGCAGAGTGATGGCGTTCGGGATTTTTTTTTTCTTGTGTCTCGTTGTGCAGTGCTCTGTAGCAACGAGTTGTCGAAGCGTGGAACTCATTACTGGACTCCATAGTGTCATCCCCAAACCCCCAACACTTTACCCTTAGATTATCTACGGTTGACCTATCCAGATTCCTAAGAGGTCAGTAAGGGGTGAGTACAAGTGCACTAGAGTGCCTTCCGTCCCCTGTCCTATGGCTCTCCTATATCTCCTATACCTTTCTTCTATTCCTATATCTCTTCTTCTATTCTTTCATTGATATGTTCTATTCCTATATCTTCTTTTCTATTCTTTCTTAGATATATTTTGCTATGAGTATCTCCTCTATAACCTTCATCATGTATTTTATTATGTGTATATAGATATATACCCACTAAAACCCTCATTGTGTATTGGACAAAATAAATAAATAAATAATAAATAAAACGTTTTGAGGGTAGGAGTTGAAACAGTTTGTGTCCAGGATGCGAGGGGTCAGTAAATAAGGAATCCTAATCCCGATTAGATAAAATATAAAGAAAAGGATGATGGGGGTAGTGGTGGAGGAATTTCTTTTTTTTATTCCTGGTTTAACATCAATCATTCCCCGAGCACCAGCCTGTTTTAATTTCCCCCAAAGAAGAGCAATCAAGACCAGATTAAAATACGAGTGAGGAAGGAAGGTGGTGGTGGAGAAATCTTACGATTCACATCTGTGCCTTATGATGAATATTGCTTACGTGGACAAAAAGCCGAACAGCACGGGAATTTGGGTGCTTTTCCCTCTCTCTCTTTCTGTTTCTATGTCTCTCTCTCTCTCTCTCTCTCTCTCTCTTAACTACTCCGCGCTGCTATTAATATCCCTTCCAGCCGTGTGATGCAAGATATACACCCACCCTTTCCTGAGAAACCCGGCTGCGATAACTCACATGCACAGCCTCTATAAAAGTTTCTGCAGCTCCGCACACTTCCTCACTGTGTAGCTAGATTCTCAGACAACATGAAGCTCCCTCGAGGGTTGTGGCTACTGCAGGCAGCAGCTCTGTTTGTGGCAAGCGGGCTCGTTCTGTCGGAAGAAGGTGAGGGACGGGGAGATGAAGAAAGAGGAGGAGGAGGAGGAGGAGATAAGGCGTCTCCGGCTTGCCCTCTCACCCTCCAGAGCAGCGGGAAATGTGATGGAGAGGAATGCCCCTACCAGGTGAATCTCCCTCCCTTGACCGTCCAGTTGCCCAAGCAGTTCCAGCTGATGGAGAAGACCCTCAAGGAAGTGGAGCTCCTCAAGGAGATGGTCAACACTTTGAGCAAGTCCTGCCACGATTGCAAACTCCAGGCGGACGACAACCGAGAGAAGGACCACGCCAACGACTTTCTGCCGCCGGTTACGGCAAACCAGAGCCTCGTGCAAGACAACCGAGTCGCCGACCTGCAGGACAAGGTCACCAAGTTGTCCGAGAACCTGAAGAACGCCAAGAGCCAGATCCACACCCTGCAAGGCCGGCTGGAGAAGATGAACCTGGTCAACATGAACAACGTGGAGAATTACGTCGACAACAAGGTGGCCAACCTGACGTTTTTCGTCAACAGCTTGGACGTTAAGTGCTCTTCGCAATGTCCGGCCGAAGGAGCCAAACCAGGTAGGTCAACGTTTGCGGTTTTCGCCACGGATTTGAAGGGTTAGCCACCTTATTACATTGGGAATTGTCGTTGCACCAACTTGTAAAGAAGGCAGGATTTGAGGGTTGATATCTAACTAAGAGTAATGGATGAAAGCTTAGAATAGAATAGAAAATTGGAATGGAGTGGAGTGGAATGGAATAGAATAGAATAGAATAATGGAACAGAACAGAAAAGAATAGAATACTGATGGAATGGAATGGAATAAAACAGAACAGAATAGGAAGGGACCTTGGAGGTCCTCTAGTCCAACCCCCTGCTTAGGCAGGAAGCCCTGTATACAATTTCACACAAATAGCTGTCCAATCTCTTCTTTAAAACTTCCAGCGTTGGAACATTTACAACTTCTGGAGACATGCAACTTAGAACTAAGGAGAAATTTCCTGTCGGGGAGAACAATTAACCAGTGGAACAGCTTGCCTCGAGAAGTAGTGAAAGCTCCAACACTGGAAGTTTTTAAGATGATGTTGGATAACCATTTGTCTGAAGTAGAGTAGGATTTCCTGTCTAAGCAAGGGGTTGGACTGGAAGACCTTCAAGGTCCCTTCTAACTCGTTGTACTACTACTACTACTACTACTACTACTACTACTACTACTACAACAACAACAACTGAGGGAAAAGTACAGGGGCTTTCGGAAAGAAAGATAAGCCTAAGGAAAAACTGGGTGTTCAATGTTAGCAAATTGACAATGCACACTATACCTTAGTCTACTTCTTATTAGGTTATATAAGAGCATCCTTTGCTGTTCACTAGGAATGCCAAGGGCAGGGGTCCCCAAACTTTTTACACAGGGGGCCAGATCACTGTCCCTCGGACTCTTGGAGGGCCGGACTATAAAAAAAACCTATGAACAAATGCCACCTTATTTTAAAGTAAAAAACAAAATGGGAACATACTATTTAGGGGGGGCGGGGAAGAAGTCTGAAATTCATATATGTTTATGTTTTGTTTTTAATTTTCTTTTGTTAACATCTGATTGGCTATATAAGGTTTTCTTGGCTTATAGAAAAATGTATAAAGAAAGAAGGATATAAAGAAAGAAGGAAGCACTTTGGCATAATGCTTAATAAGTTAGAAATATAATTGGTGGTGTACTTTTTTGAGGAGGGAATTGAATTAAAAGAAAATGAATGTAACTGGATGACAAAATTAGGGAAAAAAACTTTTGCAACTTTTTTGATGATTGATATTAGTTCCTAACAAAATACCGCATTTTATTCATGGAAAATTAGATGTGCTCCTGTCACTCACCCACGGGCCGGATAAATGGCCTCAGCGGGCCGCATGCGGCCCACGGGCCGTAGTTTGGGGACCACTGGCCAAGGGGGTACCAAAGGTGGATCAGTTATAATTTGCCCAGTTAGTTTGCTACTGGCCAGGGCTAAACTAATGCAGGGGTCTTCAAACTTGGCAACTTTAAGACTTGTGGACTACAACTTGTAGAATTCTTCAGCCAACTATGCTCTGCTGGGGAATTAACAAATTAACAGAGTTAGAAGACACCTTTTAGGTCAGCTGGAGACCCTAAACCATTTCTGACCAAGAGACTAATCCAGTCTCTTCTTGAAAGCCTCCAGTGATGAGGTTCCTATAACTTCCAAAGGCAACTTCTGCTCCGTCGGTTGATTGCTCTCACTGTCAGAAAGTTCCTCCTTATTTCCAGGTTGAATCTCCCCTTGATCAGTTTCCATCCATTAGTCCTTGTTTGGTTTTCAGATGCTTTGGAAAATAGCTTGGCCACCCCTCTTCTCTGTGGCAGCTCCTCAAATATTGGAAGACTGCTCTCATGTCTCCCCTAGTCCTTATTTTCATTAAACTAGATATACCCAGTTCCTGCAACCATTCTTCCTATGTTTTAGCCCCCGGTCCCCTAATCATCTTTGTTGGTCTTCTCTGCACTTTTTCTGGAGTCTCAACATCCTTTTTGCATTGTGGTGACCAAAACTGAATGCAGTATTCCAGGTGTGGTCTTACTAAGGCTTTATAGGGTGGTATTAGTACCTCACCTGATCTTGATTGGAACCAGCTCCCCCCAGATATCAGAGTTGCGCCCACCCACCTAGCCTTTCGTAAGCTCCTTAAAACCCACCTCTGTCGTCAGGCATGGGGGAATTGAGATATTCCCTTCCCCCTTGGCTTATAAAATTTATGCATGGTATGCTAGTATGTATGATTGGTTTCTAAATTGGGGTTTTAAATTAACTTAAATATTAGATTTGTTTACATTGTATTATTATTGCTGTGAGACGCCCCGAGTCTGCAGAGAGGGGCAGCATGCAAATCTGATTAATAAATAATAAATAAATAAATTCCTCTGCTAATGCAATTTTGGACTGCATTTGGCTTTTTTGGCTGCCATCACACACTGCTGGCTCATATTGAATTGGTTGTCCACTAAGACTCCAAGATCCCTCTCACAGTTCCTGCTATGAAGCCTGGTTTCACGCAGCCTTATAAGTCTACTTTGGGGTTTTCTTGCCTAAGTGTAAGACTTTTTCTTTTTTAAAAAAAATATGTATTTAATTTTTTCCATTTTTAAAAAAACAATACATGATCATATTTACAGATGAATCTACATCATATATACATTCCTATCAACATTATCTTTTAATTGCTTTTAGATTTCTTGATGTTTTATTTCAATGTTTAGTTTGAGTTTCTTTTTTTTTGTCCATTGGTAGACTTAACTATAGTTTCACCTGGACAAATGTGACCAATGCTAGACCTTCAAGCCATGTCCCAAAATGCCAGGGAATTCCTAGAAACTTGGCAGTCTGAAAAATTAGCCATTGATAGACACATAGACTTTAACGATATCTGTAGGCTTTGCAAAGGAGACAATCTATCCAAAAAGAGAACAGAAAGACCAGTAATCAGCACCCAGATAAGCATAGATTATGCTTACGGAGATTATGCTTACGGAGAGGCGCGGCAAAGAAACAAACAAACAAATAAACAAACAAACAAATAGATAGATTAACTCCAAGGTTAACAACAGACCAACAATGAAGTAAACAATACCCCAATTGAAAAATTGCCCCCCAAAAGGGTCAACAGCAAACAGCCCAATCAAAGAATCTCTAAGACCATCCCAATTAACCCTGATAAGGGAAGACACTAGAATATAAACTAAGGGCAAACCCCACTCCTTCCTAGCATTGATGATGTTACCTAGTTTGGTAATGAAACTAAACAAGCATCAAGGGCCTCACAGATGAAATGTGAGGTTTGGCTGGACCTTGGGGAAGAGCCTTCTCTGTGGTGGCTCCGACCCTATGGAATCAACTGCCCCCAGAGTTTCTCAACTGCCTCCTCCCTACCGGTCTTCCGGAAAGCCGTTAAGACCTGGCTTTTCCGTAAGGCCTGTAAATTAGATTGACTGTAGTGTATGTACTGTATGGTTCTTTTTAGGATATTATTGTTTTATTATATTATTGATTTTATTGTGTATTCCAGTTGTATTTTACTATTGTTGTATTTATGTCACTTGTTAGCCTGAGTCCATTTTGGAATGAGTGTCATATAAATACGATAGATAGATAGATAGATAGATAGATAGATAGATAGATAGATAGATAGATAGATAGATGATAGATAGATAGATAGATAGATGATAGATAGATAGATGATAGATAGATAGATAGATAGATAGATAGATAGATAAGATAAGATAGATAGATAGATAGATGATAGATAGATAGATGATAGATGATAGATGATAGATAGATAGATAGATAGATGATAGATAGATAGATGATAGATAGATAGATAGATAGATAGATAGATAAATAGATGATAGATAGATAGATAGATAGATGATAGATAGATGATAGATAGATAAATAGATGATAGATAGATAGATAGATAGATGATAGATAGATAGTTAGATAGATGATAGATAGATAGATAGATAGATGATAGATAGATAGATAGATAGATAAATAGATGATAGATAGATAGATAGATAGATAGATGATAGATAGATAGATAGATAAATAGATGATAGATAGATAGATAAATAGATAGATAGATAGATAGATAGATAGATAGATAGATAGATAGATGATGATAGATGGATGGATGGATGGATGGATGGATGGATGGATGGATGGATGGATGGATGGATGGATGGATGGATGGATGGATGGATGGATAACGGACGGACGGACGGACAGACAGACAGACAGATAGATAGATGATTGATTCTAACTTATTGGTGAAATGCCTCAGGTTTAGACTGGACCCATGTGTGTGAACTTTTAAAAAAAAACCTCAAAAAATTAAAAGCTTTATTGTGAAACATTGTTTTGAATTATTTTTAAAAGCGATTCAAGTGCTCGCCATATGTTTTATGGCTGGTATAGTCTTATATAAGGCGAAAGGCCCAAATGACAGAATCCTTCAGCTGCAAATAACTGGATCAAAGGAGGAAAAATCATAATTTCTAAATAGATGGCACATCATATACCAAGAATCTTGGCAAAATAGAATAGAATAGAATTCTTTATTGGCCAAGTATGACTGAACACACAAAGAATTTGTCTTTGGTGCATATGCTTTCGATGTACATAAATGAAAATATACATTTGTCAAGAGGTACAACACTTAATGATTGTCATAGGGGTCAAATAATTTCATACTATATTTTTTTTAATTTATTTATTATTTAGATTTGTATGCCGCCCCTCTCCGCAGACTCGGGGCGGCTCACAACAGAATGCAACAATTCATGACAAATCTAAATTATAGTTTAAAATATTTTAAAAAAACCATTTACTAAGCAAACATACACACAAACATACCATGCATGAATTGTATATGCCCGGGGGAGATGTCTCAGTTCCCCCATGCCTGATGACAAAGGTGGGTTTTAAGGAGCTTAGGAAAGGCAAGGAGAGTAGGGGCAGTTCTAATCTCTGGGGGGAGTTGGTTCCAGAGAGTCGGGGCCGCCGCAGAGAAGGCTCTTCCCCTGGGGCCCGCCAACCAACATTGTTTAGTTGACGGGACCCGGAGAAGGCCCACTCTGTGGGACCTAATCGGTGGCTGGGATTCGTGCGGCAGAAGGCGGTCTCGGAGATATTCTGGTCCAGTGCCATGAAGGGCTTTAAAGGTCATAACCAACACTTTGAATTGTGACCGGAAATTGATCGGCAACCAATGCAGACTGCAGAGTGTTGGTGAAACATGGGCATACCTAGGTAAGCCCATGACTGCTCTCACAGCTGCATTCTGCACGATCTGAAGTTTCCGAACACTTTTCAAAGGTAGCCCCATGTAGAGAGCATTACAGTAGTTGAACCTCGAGGTGATGAGGGCATGAGTGACTGTGAGCAGTGAGTCCCGGTCCAGATAGGGCCGCAACTGGTGCATCAGGCAAACCTGGGCAAACGCCCCCCTCGCCACAGCTGAAAGATGGTTCTCTAATGTGAGCTGTGGATCGAGGAGGACGCCCAAGTTGCGGACCCTCTCCGAACCAGTGAAAAAATTAGGAACTGTTTTGTAGGCAATTTCCTTCCAGCTATGCAGTTTTAGGAGTTGCTTTATCTTCAACACAGTCTGTTCTAAGCACGCACAAAAGTACTTCGTAAAAATGATGGCACTTGGCATTCAAACATGATCTATTTTGGCTTTCAGATAATTCTTTTTCCAAGCTTCTTTCCAACAAATTTTAACATTTTAAATTGGTTACATTACAGTAACCAAGGAATAACTTAAGAATTCATTTGACATTTCTGATTATCATCATCCGAAGCAGACAGAAATATTCATGCCCCTAAGTTTGATATATACAGTTAATAAAGTTCGGATTTTATTATAAACATATCTGGACCAGGAACAAATTGTTGCCATTGGCATGCCTCCCAAAACAGTGTAAAGATGATTATATTTGGCTGAAAGGGATCACACAGATCTCCAACTCCAACCTTCTGTCCAAGATAGGAGTGCTTATTCCATCTTGGACAAATGGTTGCCCAATCTTTTCTTGAATTGTTCTGCCGGCGTGTCCCAACCGCCCGTAATTACAGGGTAATGAGTCCAGAAAGACACACACCACACGACAGAAGGAAAACCAAAAGTCTTTATCAACACAAAAGCAGAAACAACTCCCTTTTTAAATGTCAAAGGGATTTTCTGGTACACACAAGGCACAGGTTAAATGCAATCCAATTTCTCACCCAGTAACTGGGGAATTGAGTCCAATTCCAAAGTCCAGAAAGTCCACACACAGTCTTGAACAGGGAAACAGCAAAACCACAATCTTGACGAAACTATGAATCAGATAAGCTTCCACGAGGCTAAACCAGCACACTGCTTTTTATCTGTAGCACTAATTACAACGGCCCCACCCAACCACAGGTGGCCTCATTTTCTCTTGTAATAATCCTTCAGTTGTTGTCTCACATGCATCACTCTACGCATGCGTGGGTCCGTCATAAGTTCTTGTTCAGAATCCAGGGATGATAAGGATGATTGATCTCCTCCTGGGCTGTCTGCCAAACTCCCCTCTTCCCTGCCACTCACGCTTCCTTCGTCAGAGGAGCCTTCGTCGGGAGATTCTATCAGGCCTGTGGCATGTGGATGTTTCCTCCACATCCACCTCCACATTCCTTGGGGCAGGAGCTGGGCCAAAGCCAACCACAACAGTGATGGAGCACCCACAATTTTGTGAAGCAAACTAATTCACTGATTAATTGTTCTCACTATCAGGAAATTTCTCTCACATCCAAGTTGGATGTCTCTTCAATGAATTTCCATCTGTTGCTTCTTGTCCTGCATTGGAGAATAAATCATCCCTTCTTTTCTATGACCACCCCTTTATGTCTCTCCTTCACTAGGC
This sequence comes from Erythrolamprus reginae, assembly GCF_031021105.1. NCBI lineage: Eukaryota > Metazoa > Chordata > Lepidosauria > Squamata > Dipsadidae > Erythrolamprus > Erythrolamprus reginae. Next base: position 7,935,776 of record NC_091955.1, on the reverse strand, counting down.
TAAACATGTCCACTTTCCACAACTGTCCGTTGTATCTTTTAGTCTCCAAACAACCTGATCATCTTTGTTGCTCTTCTCTGCACTCTTTCTAAGGCCTCAGTACTATTGTTGTGCTTAAACGGCCTGTTTAATTTGTAATTGTGAACTTGCAAAGTTCAAAGTGAGGGCATTCTTAAAGTTATTCCATAAATGACTATAACTGCTATCAAGAACAGAATGGGTTAGAACAGTGTTTCCCAACCTTGGCAACTTGAAGATATCTGGACTTCAACTCCCAGAATTCCCCAGCCAGCGAATGATGGCTGGGGAATTCTGGGAGTTGAAGTCCAGATATCTTCAAGTTGTCAAGGTTGGGAAACACTGGGTTAGAACAAGGCATAAAACTGGATTGGTTTATGTATTTACAGTTACAATCAAGATTTGAGAAAGACATTAAAACAGAAGGTATTAACTTACAAAAAACAGAATTACATCAAATCTTATTGGGTCAGGATGTTAACTTGATCAAAAAAATTTACAAATACTTCTTAACGATTGAATTAGAATTTGAGCAGGTTAAGGACACAATGATAAAGTGGATGAGAAATATAGGTTACACAATAGACAGAGATTGTTGGCAGCAATTATGGGAGAGAAATTATAAAATGACAATGTCAACTGCATTTAAGGAAAATATGTATAAGATGTTTTGTAGATAGAAGACTGAGAAGACTGACGGCAGAAAAAGACCTCATGGTCCATCTAGTCTGCCCTTATACTATTTCCTGTATTTTATCTTACAATGGATCTATGTTTATCCCAGGCATGTTTAAATTCAGTTACTGTGGATTTACCAACTACATCTGCTGGAAGTTTGTTCCAAGGATCTACTACTCTTTCAGTAAAATAATATTAGATGGCATATATCACCACAAAAGCTAGCACAAAAGAACAGAATGGGTGACGAATGTTATTGTGACCACGACAAGAACCATGAGGGAGCAGTGGTTAGAATGTATTGTTTGTTTGTTTGTTTGGATTTCTCTCCTTGTTTAGTTTCCACCCATTGCTTCTTGTTCTACCCTCAGGTGCTTTGGAGAATAGGTTGACTCCTTCTTCTTTGTGGCAACCCCTGAGATATTGGAACACTGCTATCCTGTCTCCCCTGGTCCTTCTTTTCATTAAACTAGCTATGCCCAGTTCCTGCAACCGTTCTTCATATGTTTTAACCTCCAGTCCCCTAATCATCATTGTCGCTCTTTGTACTTTTTCTAGAGTCTCAACATCCTTTTTGCATCGTGGCAACCAAAACTGAACGCAAAGGGAACTGTGTTCCCTTTATTTATTTTTTTGACCAATATATAGAAACATAGAAGACTGACGGCAGAAAAAGACCTCATGAGCCATCTAGTCTGCCCTCATACTATTTTTTGTATTTTATCTTAGGATGGATCTATGTTTATCCCAGGCATGTTTAAATTCAGCTACTGTGGATTTACCAACCACGTCTGCTGGAAGTTTGTTCCAAGGATCTACTACTCTTTCAGTAAAATAATATTTTCTCATGTTGCTTTTGATTTTTTCCCCAACTAAATTCAATATATATTTCTTAACCCTTATTTTATAATAGTTGCCCTTTAAAAAGAAAAGAAAAACCAAATTACTTATCTTTAAACATTAAATATCCATTCATATAAACTAAATCCTACATTATAATCTAACCTTAGCAATCATAATTGTTATTTATTTCTCAATAAACCACTGGATTTCACAAGAAAATTCTTTCAGATTTGACAGACCACAGGAATGGTAAATCTGTGGTCAAGATGTTGTTAAATTACACATGTGAGTGGTCAGAATTAGGGCTGCTAAGATGATTGGTAGTCAGTCATGTTTCATGCACCACAGGCTTCCTGCCACTGTAGTTTTGCTAATGTAATATAATTAAATAAATATATGAATTGTCACATTTTTAAACCACAAGACCTCAACTATGGTTACTTACAAAATGTGTCCAAAATCCAGAACCCAGGAGTCCATGTAACTGAAATTGGACAAATTTAATAAAACATTTTTAATCTACTGCTAAAACTCAAACTCTTCAACCATTCTGTTATCTTGAGAGCACAGGCAGTCCTGGCCCCAGGGGAAGAGCCTTCTCTGTGGCGGCCCCAGCCCTCTGGAACCAACTCCCCCCCCGGAGATTAGAACTGTCCCCACCCTCCCTGTCTTTCGTAAACTACTCAAGACTCACTTATACCGCCAGGCATGGGGGAGTTGAGATCTTTCTTTCTTTCTTTCTTTCTTTCTTTCTTTCTTTCTTTCTTTCTTTCTTTCTTTATTTATTTATTTATTTATTTATTTATTTATTTATTTTTGTATGCCGCCCCTCTCCGCAGACTCGGGGCGGCTCACAACAAAGTGAAAACAATTTACAACAAATCTAAATTACTATTTAAAAATATTTTAAAGACCCCATTTTCTAAACACACATACATACAAACATATCATTCATAAATTGTATATGCCCGGGGGAGATGTCTCAGTTCCCCCATGCCTGACGACAAAGGTGGGTCTTAAGGAGCTTACGAAAGGCAAGGAGGGTAGGGGCAGTTCTAATCTCCGGGGGGAGTTGGTTCCAGAGGGTCAGGGCCACCACAGAGAAGGCTCTTCCCCTGGGGCCCGCCAACCGACATTGTTTAGTTGACGGGACCCGGAGAAGGCCCACTCTGTGGGACCTAATCGGTTCGCTGGGATTCGTGCAGCAGCAGGCAGTCTCGGAGATATTCTGGTCCAGTGCCATGAAGGGCTTTAAAGGTCATAACCAACATATTCCTTCCCCCTAGGCTATTACAAGTTATGCATGGTATGTTTGTGTGTATGTTTGGTTTTATAATAAGGGTTTTTAGTTGTTTTAGTATTGGATTGTTACATGCTGTTTTTATCATTGTTGTTAGCCGCCCCGAGTGTACGCAGAGGGGCGGCATACAAATCCAATAAATAATAATAATAATAATAATAATAATAATAATAATAATAATAATAATTTACAACAGTGATTGAGCTCAAAAATTTCCGTTGTTAAGTGAGAAAATTTGTTACGTGGGGTTTTGCCCCTTTTTATGAACTTTCTTGCCACGGTTATTAAGTGAACACCTATACTTGATAAGCTAGCAACGCGTTAGGTGAGGGAATCTGGCTTCCCCACTGATTTTATAATAATAATAATAACAACAGAGTTGGAAGGGACCTTGGAGATCTTCTAGTCCAACCCCCTGCTTAGGCAGGAAACCCTACAACTAATTCAGACATCTTCTTAAAAACTTCCAGTGTTTGAGCATTCACAACTTCTGGAGGCAAGCTGTTCCACTGATCAACCGTTCTGACTGTCAGGAAATTTCTCCTTAGTTCTAAGTTGCTTCTCTCTTTGTTCAGTTTATTATTATTATTATTATTATTATTATTATTATTATTATTAATTAGATTTGTATGCCGCCCCTCTCCGTAGACTCGGGGCAGCTCACAACAATAACAAAGACAATGTAACAAATCTAATAATTTAAAAAATACTAAAAACCCCATTATTAAAAGCAAGCATACACACAAACATGCCATGTATAAACTGTATAGACCCGGGGGAAATGTCTCAGTTCCCCCATGCCTGACGGCAGAGATGGGTCTTAAGAGCTTTACGAAAGGCAAGGAGGGTGGGGGAAGTTCTGATCTCCGGGGGGAGCTGGTTCCAGAGGGTCGGGGCCGCCACAGAGAAGGCTCTTCCCCTAGGTCCCGCCAAACGACATTGTTTAGTCGATGGGACCCAGAGAAGGCCAACTCTGTGGGACCTAATCGGTCGCTGGGATTCGTGCGGCAAAAGGCGGTCCTGGAGATATTTTGACCTATTGCTTCTTGTTCTACCCTCAGGTGCTTTGGAGAATAGGTTGACTCCTTCTTCTTTGTGGCAACCCCTAAGATATTGGAACATTACTATCCTGTCTCTCCTGGTCCTTCTTTTCGTTAAACTAGCCATGCCCAGTTCCTGCAACCGTTCTTCATGTGTTTTAGCCTCCAGTAACTTAATCATCTTTGTCGCTCTTCTCTGCACTTTTTCTAAAGTCTCAATATCCTTTTTGCATCGTGGCGACCAAAGCTGAATGTAGTATTCCAAGTGTGACCTTACTAAGGCCTTATAAAGTGGCATTAACACGTGATCTTGATTCTATCCCTCTGTTAATGCAGCCTAGAACTGTGTTGGCTTTTTTGGCAGCTGCCGCACACTGCTGGCTCATATTTAAATGGTTGTCCACTAGGCCTCCAAAATCCCTCTCAGAGTTACTACTACTGTTGATTTTGCTCGTCAAAAGTTTGCAAAAGGTAACTAACGCTGCAAATTAAGATATTGGTTTATGTTTTATCAAAACGAAACACAGAAACATAGAAACATAGAAATCTGACGGCAGAAAAAGACAACTCTTTCAGTAAAATAATATTTTCTCATGTTGCTTTTGATCTTTCCCCCAACTAACTTCAATATATAAGTTCAGATTGTGTCCCCTTGTCCTTGTGTTCACTTTCCTATTAAAAACACTTCCCTCCTGGACCTTATCTAACCCTTTAACATATTTAAATGTTTCAATCATGTCTCCCCTTTTCCTTCTGTCCTCCAGACTATACAGATTGAGTTCATTAAGTCTTTCCTGATACGTTTTATGCTTAAGACCTTCCACCATTCTTGTAGCCCGTCTTTGGACCCGTTCAATTTTGTCTATATCTTTTTGTAGGTGAGGTCTCCAGAACTGAACACAGCATTCCAAATGTGGTCTCACCAGCACTCTATATAGCGGAATCATAATCTCCCTCTTCCTGCTTGTTATACTTCTAGCTATGCAGCCAAGCATCCTACTTGCTTTCCCTACCACCTGACTGCACTGTTCACCCATTTTGAGACTGTCTGAAATCACTACCCCTAAATCCTTTTCTTCTGAAGTTTTTGCTAACACAGAACTGCCAATACAATACTCAGATTTAGGATTCCTTTTCCCCAAGTGCATTATTTTACATTTGGAAACATTAAACTGCATTTTCCATTCCAGAAGCGTATAGCTATGTGTATATTGTTAAAAATTAAGGTATATGTATGGACGTATTATGGAGAAAAACAATAAAAGCCATATTTTTTTAAAAAAAGTTTGCAAATGGTGATCACACGACCTTGGGATGCTACAATGGTCATCAGTGAACTCAATAATGAACTCAATCTGTATAGTCTGGAGGACAGAAGAAAAAGGGGGGACATGATCGAAACATTTAAATATGTTAAAGGGTTAAATAAGGTTCAGGAGGGAAGTGTTTATAATAGGAAAGTGAACACAAGAACAAGGGGACACAATCTGAAGTTAGTTGGGGGAAAGATCAAAAGCAACATGAGAAAATATTATTTTACTGAAAGAGTCGTAGATCCTTGGAACAAACTTCCAGCAGACATGGTTGGTAAATCCACAGTAACTGAATTTAAACATGCCTGGGATAAACATATATCCATCCTAAGATAAAATAAAAAAATAGTATAAGGGCAGACTAGATGGACCATGAGGTCTTTTTCTGCCGTCAGTCTTCTATGTTTCTATAAGTACAAACCAGTTGCCGAGCAAAACAAATTCCAGCACCATGTGAATTGTCTTTCTTATTTCAGTGACATAATGACATTAAATGCCAATGACATAAATAATTTATAGCAACTGGGAAACAGCTGGAAGACCCTTTTTTTTTTTTTTTTAAGCAAGTGTTACATTCCTCTTTGGTGCCAAAACCACAAAGTTACGCAATGCCGGGGTTAGAGGAAGTCATTGTCATCTTTTAAATGACCATTTTCAGAGAACATTGTGCCCGGGATCACTTTAGTAGCGGAGTCACTGTTATTTCTGGCGGTAGTAGACTTGTTTCAGTTACTTTTCTGCGAAATCAATGAATCTGTTTTCCCTGAAGGGACACGTAGTAAAAATCACGAGGCCAGCTCTTCTCCAACTCCACCTAGAAAAAAGCCATCTCACAGATGTCGAGGGCAGCTGCTGTAAATCTTGAGAACTGTCACATAGTACGAAGGAAGGTTATGATAAAAAATTGTTGCCTCTGTTCTTGTAGCAGATCTCAATGACTAGGATATTTTATTAAAGGCGACTGCGGAGGGAGGATGAAAAGGAGAGAGGAAGTAAAAATGGATGGAGGATGGATGAAGGGAGGGAAGGAGGGAGGAAAGAAAAAGACAGACAGATAGACAGAAAGAAAGAAAGATCTCAATGATTAAGATATTTTGTTAAAGGAGATGACAGAGCAATAGAGGGAGGGAGGGAGAGAAGGAGGGAAGGAAGAAAAGAAAGATAGATTTCAATGGCTAAGATATTTTATTAAAGGAGATAATAGAGAAAGAGGGATGGAGGGAGGGAGGGAGGAAAGAAGGAAGGAAGGAAGGAAGGAAGGAAGGAAGATCACAATGACTAAGATATTTTATTAAAGGACATAATAGAGAAATAGAGGGATGGAGGGTGGGAGGGATGGAAGGAGGGAGGGAAGGGAGGGAGGGAGGAAGGAAGGAAGATCTCAATGACTAAGATATTTTATTAAAAGAGATGGTAGAGAGATGGAGGGAGTGGGAGGGATGGACAGAGGAAGGGAGGGAGGGGGGAAAGAAAAAGACAGAAAGAAAGAAAGAAAGAAAGAAAGAAAGAAAGAAAGAAAGATCTCAATGGCTAACATATTTTATTAAAGGAGATAATAAAGAGGGATGGAGAGAGGGAAGGAGGGAGGGAGGGAGGAAAGAAGGAAGGAAGGAAGATCACAATGATTAAGATATTTTATTAAAGGACATAATAGAGAAATAGAGGGAGTGGGAGGGAGGGAGGGATGGAGGAAGGGAGGGATGGATAAAAGAAAAAGACAGGAGGGAAGGAAGGAAGGAAGATCTCAATGACTAAGATATTTTATTAAAAGAGATGGTAGAGAGATGGAGGGAGTGGGAGGGAGGGAGGGATGGAGGAAGGGAGGGATGGATAAAAGAAAAAGACAGGAGGGAAGGAAGGAAGGAAGATCTCAATGACTAAGATATTTTATTAAAAAAGATGGTAGAGAGATGGAGGGGAGGAGGGATGGAGGGAGGAAGGGAGGGAGGGAGGAAAGAAAAAGACACACAGACAGAAAGAAAGAAAGAAAGAAAGAAAGAAAGAAAGAAAGAAAGAAAGATCTCAATGACTAAGATATTTTATTAAAAGAGATGGTAGAAAGATTGAGGGAAGGAGGGAGGAAACCTTTGACTGCATAGAATAATTTATTTCAACACCAATTTTTAAAAATTCTCTTTTTGGAAATACAATCCCATTACAACTGCATCCTTTCGCCCTATGCTAGATAAGTCAAAACTGCCTGTCACTTGTGATAACCGTCCGTCTCCCTCTCTCTTTCTCCCCAGTCATCCAGCTTATTCAAGGAGACTGCTCCAATTATTTTGCCGCCGGAAACCGGAAAAACGGCTTTTACAAAATCACCCCGGATCCCAGGAACCCTAACTTCGATGCTTATTGCAACATGGAGTCCTTCGGAGGGGGCTGGACCGTGTTCCAGATGCGCCAGGACGGCAGCGTCTCCTTCAACCGGACCTGGGAGGACTACAAGAATGGTTTCGGAAACGGTAAGGAGTTCTGGTTGGGCAACGACAAAATCCACCTCCTGACCAAAAGCAAAGAGATGCAGCTGATCATCGAGATGGAAGACTTCAACGGCGTCCGAGAATACGCCAAATATGATCAGTTCTACGTCGCCAACGAGTACCTCAAATACCGCTTAACCATTGGCAAATATTCCGGCACCATCGGAGACGCCTTGAACTATAAAAAACCCTACACCCACGATCAAAAGTCCTTCAGCACCCCGGACAGCGACAATGATCACTACCCTACAGGCCACTGCGCAGCGTACTATAGCTCTGGGTGGTGGTTTGACGCCTGTATGGCCGCTAACCTCAACGGCAGATATTACAACAAGAAATACAAAGGGATTCGCGATGGCATTTTTTGGGCCTCGTGGCCCGAATCGTCTGATCAGAACATGAACGGTTACAAAAAAGGGCTTAAGAAGGTTAAAATGATGATGAGGCCCAAAACGTTTTTGCCGTGAATCCTTCCTTGCTCCCCAAAATAATTTTGTCCCATCTTGGCACTTTCTCTCCGAATTTGAGTGCAATTTAAGAATATTCAGTTACATTTCTTCTTTTTAAAAAAAATAAAATCTCTTAATCTTGCAAACATTCATACATAGTATACATACATAGACGTCTTTTCCTGACCAAATTCATTTGAAAGGTCTCCAAACTTGGCAATTTATAAGACTTGTGGATTTTGTCTTCCAGAATTCCCCAGCCAGTCATGGTCAAAGGGCTCAGGATTCTGGGAGTTGAAGTCCACAAGTCTTAAAGCACTCCATCATGGATAAATATCTCTCTCTCCCTCTCTCTCTGTCTCTCTCTTTCACTTTCTATCTATCTATCTATCTATCTATCTATCTATCTATCTATCTATCTATCTATCTATCTATCTACCTACCTACCTACCTACCTACCTACCTACCTACCTACTGTATTTCCGCAAAAATAAGATCTGTGTTATATTTTTGGGAACTCTGAAATAAACGCTTAGCCTTATTGCTATGCATTCAAAAGCCCAATTGGGCTTATTATCAGGGGATATCTTATTTGGGGGGAAAACAGGTCTGTCTGTCTGTCTGTCTGTCTGTCTGTCTGTCTGTCTGTCTGTCTATCTATCTATCCTCCCTCCTTCCCTCCCTCCCTCCCTATTTCCTTCCTTCCTTCTTCTCTTCCTCTCTTCCTTCCTTCCTTCCTTTCTTCCTAAGTTTTTAAGAAGAATCTAGACAATCATTTATCTGAAATGATATAGGTTCTTTTACTTAAGCAGGGAGATGCACTAGAAGACCTCCAAAGTTCCTTCCAGCTCATTCTATTCCATTCTATTCTATTCTATTCTAATTCTATTCTAAAGTTGCCAAGTTCGGAGACCCCAGGTATATACCAAGACTTGGACCAAATAATACTTCGACCTCATAATTTTCTGAATTTGAATTTAGGCTCAATTTTGACACAGTGACTTTGAAGGAATCCCAGTAGTCAGGTTCTATTATCTGCTCATAGGGGGAAAAAAATGCAGATAATTAAAGGCACTTAAACCCAAAGTCTAAATGCCCCCATTTTTAACTCACATTCCCAGAAACATATCTATAAATTCAATAACTGGCTTTCCGGTCAACCTAGCCTCTTGGTTCAGTCTAACTTTACAAGGTTGGTGTTGGGAATAAAGTGAGGGGAAGGCCCCATTTTACTCTGCCTTGAGTTGTTGGAGAAAATGCTGCGTGCCAATTTGATTATTTAACCATTATTTTCAAAGCCAGTGAACCTAAACTGTCCTGCCATGCGGAACCCCCCACCCCATCTTTATCTCTTTGTGACTGTGCTTTTCTATGTAAATAATAGAGGTTATATTTTTATAGATGACGAATTAATGCATTGCCACTGTCACTTTTCTTTATTGTGAACTATGTCTAAATAGTTTGTAGAAGACTATCTGCATTTCTTGTTTTTGTTCTGTTTTGTTTTAGTAAAAGCCATGAAGAATTTTAACTGCCGTGTTTTCCCCAAAATAAGACCCTGCCTTATATTTTCCTGAACCCTGAAATAAGCGCTTGGCCTTATTTTGGGGGAGGTCTTATTATTTGGGGGCAAGATGGGTCTTTTCTTGCTGCCTTACCCTATTTCCAGCTCTGTCTCTCTAACTTTAAGCATTTTTTTAGGGAGGGCTTATTTTGGGGGAGGTCTTATTTATGGGGGAAGCCTTATTTTCAGGAAAACACGGCAAGTTTAGCTTTTGTAGTGTTTTATCATAGTGTGTTTTTTTATAATTTTATTCTAAAATGCGATCACGTTTGTCACAGTGTAAAATTACATGGATGACAGTTGACTTCATTGGATGCATGAATCTGCAACGGTTGATTATGATCTAGGAAGGTTACATTCCACTAGATGCTGCTGTCATTTGTAATGAATCTATCGAACTTTCCATAACAGTTGCGCCAACTATCCAAATATGAATGTACGTGAATGGTTAGGATTCACTCAGACAGGATTAGATCAATTTAAATGTCGCTGAAAACAGTGGCAGATGTTTATCACGGCGTTTGGAAACAAGGACAATTAAATGAACTGAAATGATGGTGGCTTAATTAAGTATTTCCTGCTCAATTTTTTTAAAAAAAACTAGAGGTTTTTGGTTTTTTTCAATAGGAGAGGAACTAACCCCAAAGATATCTTTATGCTTATAGAAGAAAAACCAAAATTTAATATATCGCATGTAGATCAACAGGCTGTCACATGAAGGTGAAAATTAACCGGTTCAAATGATAATTACAGTGTTCCCTCGCTTTTTGCGGGCGATGCGTTCCGAGACCGCCTGCGAAAGTCGAATTTCCACGAAGTAGAGATGCGGAAGTAAATACACTATTTTTGGCTATGAACAGTATCACCAGCCTTCCCTTAACACTTTAAACCCCTAAATTGCAATTCCCCATTCCCTTAGCAACCATTCAGATTATTACTCACCATGTTTATTATTATTATTATTATTTATTGGATTTGTATGCCGCCCCTCTCCGCAGACTCGGGGCGGCTAACAACAGTGGTAAAACAACATGAACAATCCAATTAATAAAAACAACTAAAAACCCCTTATTATAAAAAAACCAAACATACACACAAACATACCATGCATAACTTGTAATAGTGTAGGGGGAAAGGATAACTTAACTCCCCCATGTTTATTTATTAAAGTTTATTAAAAAAAATATTTATTAAAGGCAGATGAAAGTTTGGCGATGACATATGACATCATCGGGTGGGAAAAACCGTGGTATAGGGAAAAAACCCGCAAAGTATTTTTTAATTAATATTTTTGAAAAACCGTGGTATAGACTTTCCGCGAAGTTTGAACCGGCGAAAATCGAGGGAACACTGTACATGGAATCGCAATAGTCTAGGTCAGTGATGGTGAGCCCTTTTTTTCTCGGGTGGCGAAAGAGCATGCTTGCGCACGGTCGCACGTGCGCAAGTACACACACACATAATTCAATCCCTGGGGAGGGTGAAAACAGCTTCCCCCACCTCCTAGAGGCCCTCTGGAGGCCGGAAAGGGCCTGTTTTCCAATTTCTGGGGGACCCAGTAGGCTCGTGTTTTGCCCTCCCGAGGTTCCAAAGCTTCCCTGGAGCAAGGGGAGGGTAAAACTGCCCTCCCCCCTCCTTCCGGAGGCTCTTTGGAAGCCAAAAACACCCTCCCAACCTCTGTGCAAGTCAAAAATCAGCTAGCCAGCACACACATGCACATTACAGCTGAACTAGGCTCATGTGCCAGCAGGTATGGCTCCACGTGCCACCTGTGGCACCTGTGCCATAGTTTTGCCATCACTGATCTAATACAACAACCTCCAAGGATCTGTCTTCCATGGACTGTCTTCCATGGACTGGGTGGTGGTGGTTTCACATGTGCAACATAGAAACATAGAAGTTTGAAGGCAGAAAAAGACCTCCTGGTTCCATCTAGTCTGCCCTTATACTATTTCCTGTATTTTATCTTACATCCCAGGCATGTTTAAATTCAGTTACTGTGGATTCACCAACCATGTCTGCTGGAAGTTTGTTCCAAGCATCTACGACTCTTTCAGTCAAATAATATTTTCTCACGTTGCTTCTGATCTTTCCCCCAACTAACCTCAGATGGTGCCCCCTTGTTTTTGGGTTCACTTTCCTATTAAAAACACCCCTCCTGAACCTTAGTTAACCCTTTAAGCCCTTTATCTACACAAGAGACTGTGGAGATTGGGATTGATCACATAGATGGCTAGATTTGATTAGATTTATTGGATTTATATGCCGCCCCTCTCCGCAAACTCAGGGTGGCTCACAACAATGGTAAAAACAATACATAATAACAAATCCAATACCCACCAATCCAATTACAATTTTAAGCTAAAAAATTCATAAAAAACAACCCCAGAATATTAAAAAAACAAGCACACAATCAATCTAACACCAAAACAACATGGGCAAGGGGGAGATGTTTCAGTTCCCCCATGCCTGACGGCAGAGGTGGGTTTTAAGGCGTTTGCGAAAGGCAAGGAGGGTGGGGGCAATCCTAATCTCAGGGAGGAGCCGGTTCCAGAGGGTCGGAGCCACCACAGAGAAGGCTCTTCCCCTGGGTCCCGCCAGACGACATTGTTTAGTCGACGGGATCCGGAGAAGGCCAACTCTGTGGGACCGAACCGGTCGCTGGGATTCGTGCGGCAGAAGGCGGTCCCGGAGATATTCTGGTCCGGTGCCATGAAGGGCTTTATAGGTCATAACCAACACTTCGAATTGTGACCGGAAACTGATCGGCAACCAATGCAGACTGCGGAGTGTTGGAGTGATATGGGCATACTTAGAGAAGCCCATAATTGCTCTCGCAGCTGCGATGAGCAATTAGGATGGATAGATGTTTATCCCAGGCCTGTTTCAATTCAGTTACTGTGGATTCACCAACCATGTCTGCTGGAAGTTTGTTCCAAGCATCTACGACTCTTTCAGTCAAATCATATTTTCTCACGTTGCTTCTGATCTTTCCCCCAACTAACCTCAGATGGTGCCCCCTCGTTCTTGGGTTCGCTTTCCTATTAAAAACACTTCCCTCCTGAACCTTATTTAACCCTTTAAGCCCTTTATCTACACAAGAGACTGTGGAGATTGGGATTGATCACATAGATGGCTAGAATTAAGATGGCGGCCGACTGTGTTAACAGCTCAATTAAAACACTCGCAAATGATGTGCAGGACCTCAGATCCAGATCTTTCCCCCGTTTAAAATATCTCTGAACGTTTTGGTCTTTTCATTCTCTTAACAAAATTGAAGGGTCAGGGGGTCACAGAACACAGCCCAGCACAATGGGTGATTGTAAAAGCCACTGAAAATGAGGAATCCTCAAATTTGAGGATTTCAGATTGCTAATTCCTGGATTGAGATTGAACATTCCTAACTACTACTTAGTCTTCCTCCACGCTCTATTTACTCTCCAACGCGACAGCACATTTTGTCCACTTGGTCAGAATTACTCACTTTGGAATGCTGTGGGGGAACGTGACACTTGATATTTTCTTCAAAAGAGTTCAATTTTTTTGCCTAATTTTTAAAAGCAGTTTAAAAAAAAAAGTTTTCCCCAGATATGTAAGTCTACAGATCTTATCATTCTTGGCTTAATGGGAAAAACAGTTATTTTGTTTAGCCTACAGCATAACATACATGGATGGACTTACAACTAGTATTAACTTTTCACTTAGATTAAAAATAGAGCCAATTTCTTAAAGATTTATATTCAGACGCTAACGAAATACAGTGTAATACAATTAGAGGATTCCAGTTTTGGAAAAACTGAATTATCTAGTTTGGCTTAAATAACATTTTTCATCCATAAAGGCCATGTAGAAATGTACATATCAGCTTATGGTTAGTTTTTAATGGAGAAAATGATTAAGAGTATATTTATAATAGTTCATTACTGTGAACAGGCGTAAAATACGTACACAGAGAAGCATAAATTAATATTTAAAGCAGAACGGATTATTTGAAGACCTGCATTTAGCATTTTATTTGTATATTATTGCTATTGACAAAAAAGATATTGGTGCTTATGTATATCTGCATTACAAAGGAGGCTTTTGCCCAGTACAATTAAATCCATATTTACTACTTAGTTACAAATCTTATTTAACTGCAGAGTACAAGATATGGTAATGTTGAAAGGAACATATATATGTTTGCATTGAAAATGTTTTCTGATGTCGCACATCAAATTTCCTAAGTTAAAAAAAAAACAATGTCTACTACTGCTTAGCGCTGGTACTTATCAAAACATTTCTTCCCAAATATAATCTAGGTAATAAACATTAAGGATGTTATTACACTGTTTTTGACTACTATATTTGTAAAGGGAACAAAGCTTTAAGATCGCTACGGGAAACAGCAATGCTAAGAGCAGGACATAAAATGTTTTAAATGGAAAAATAGGAAAATAAAAATAGAACGGATGTTGACTCCCATAATCAAATGTCTTGCAAACTAAAGGAAAATATAAAGCTATCCAAATGAAAAACCAAAGCCATTTATCTCAGGCAAAATCATTCTTTAAATGATCCGTAAAATGCCCATAATATTAATCAACTCCACATGGTGGTTTGGATGGGAAAAACAACGGCATTGCCACTGACATGCGGACAACAGAGACATTAATTGGATTTTCATTTTGCTTAAGCCATATCTACACAGTGTGTTAAAGCAGGTTTGAAATTTTAGGAAAGTGTTTTAATAGCGTAAAGTATTTATTCCAAGAGATCTACCTACTATGGCATTCTGGGAATTTACATAATTCTTTGTGCATCGTAAGATATTATTCCCAATGCTTTTGCTTCCAATGTCTGATGTCTTTCACGAAGAATATCTTACAGGCAGGGGGGGGTCCTAGCTTATCTCACTGTCGGTTCAATTCCTGATGCGCTTGTGCGTTTGTGCGCATGCCCAGTGCTACCAACTCAGCACCTGCGCATGCGCAGAAGCTAAAAACAAGATGGCAACGCCGTAGGCGCCACCGAGAGCACCGGTTTGGGGCCGTGGCAGGACTGGGTCGCTGCTGGTTCTAGCGACCCAGACCACCATGTGACCACCAGTTCTGAAGAACTGGTCTGAACTGGGAGTAACTCACCCCTGCTTATATGTAAACGGTTCTTATTTTTGTGAAATGTGTGACTTTTCTCAATGAGCTCACTTGCTGGGTTATTTTTTTCCGTATTTCTGTGTTTAAATGATTTGAATCATGTGTTTGCTCACACGTCGTCACATCTAGTATGTCTTCTTGTTTTCAATGCAAATTGTCATCCGAATTGCCTACCAAATAAAGAAACAACAGGCTTGACAATGGCTTTATTGTGTAATACTGTTAAATCTCATGCGTGAAACTTTAGACAGTGGTTCATCACCTTTCTCATGCCGCGACCCCTTAATACAGTTCCTCGTGTTGTGGTGGCCCCCAACCATAAGTCTAGCGCCAATTCTCCCAACAGAGCTTTAAGTAGTGTTGGGCGAACCGAACCTGCAAAGTTCGGTATAGCGAACCCGAATTTTTGCAAAAGTTCGGCAAAAGTTCAGGTTCGGGTTCAGGAGAGCGCCAGGAAGCGCCGCCGCCCAGCTGTCACCTTCCGAAACAGCCGGGGGAGCTGTCAGCCAGTCAGGAGGCGAAAAAGGAGGTGGAGAATCCCACGAGGAGATTCCAGGGGCAGAGCTTTGACATCACTGAGACGTCCTTCCTGGCCGGCTGAAGCGAAGACTCCAGGAAGGACGTCTCAGTGATGTCAAAGCTCCGCCCCTGGAATCCCCTCGTGGGATTCTCCACCTCCTTTTGCGCCTCCCGACTGGCTGACAGCTCCCCCGGCTGTTTCGGAAGGTGGGAAGTGCCGCCGCCTAGCTGTCACCTTCAGAAACAGCCAGGGCACTTCTCGGCGGTCTCCCAAACAAATAATAATAATAATAATAATAATAATAATAATAATAATAATAATAATTTATTAGATTTGTATGCCGCCCCTCTCCGAAGACTCGGGGCGGCTCACAACACGATAAAAACAGTATTATACAGGCACAAATCTAATATTAAAAAAAAAACTAAAAACCCTATCATAATTAAAAACCAAACAGCACATACATACCAAACAGAAATTATAATAAGCCTGGGGGGAAAGTGTCTCAAATCCCCCATGCCTGGCGGTATAGGTGGGTCTTAAGTAGTTTACGGAAGACAAGGAGGGTGGGGGCAGTTCTAATCTCTGGGGGGAGTTGATTCCAGAGGGCCGGGGCCACCACAGAGAAGGCTCTTCCCCTGGGGCCCTTCAGACGACATTGTTTAGTCGACGGGACCCGGAGAAGGCCAACTCTGTGGGACCTTATCGGCCGCTGGGATTCATGCGGTAGCAGGCGGTTCCGGAGTTCGGCAAAAGTTCGGGTTCGGGTTCAGGAGAGCGCTGGGAAGCGCCCCGGCTGTTCTGGAAGGTGACAGCTGGGCAGCAGCGCTTCCTGGCGCTTTTCCTAGGGCCGAACTCGGACGTTCAGCAAAAGTTCGGATACGGGTTCAGGTGCCGAGCCCGAACTTTTTTTAAAATTCGGGTGCCGAACCCGAACCTGAACTTCATTGGGTTTGCTTTAAGGTGATTGGCAGGAAGGTCAGAGGGATACGCCCACGGTAAATGCCTAATTGGTCGGAAGGTAAAAATATGTTCCAAGGCGTCAGAATAGAAGCTTTAGTTCCTAACACCATGGGAAATTTGTCTTTTCCTAGGATCTTAGGCGACCCCTGTGAAATGGTCGTTCGACCCTCAAAGGGCTTCCAACCCCCAGAATGAGAACCACTGCTCTAGAGGTACCCAATCAGAATCCCTCATTTTCCCAGTTAGAGCCAGAAAAAAATTGGAATCTGTAAGGCTGCTATTTCCTTATCCTCATTATTATAAGAGCTGTTATATAACTTTCTGGGGTTGACGAGCCATGATAAATATATTTATTCTTTTAAAATCAGGGAAGGAGGTCAGGCAGTTCCCCAGATGTTGCTAGACTCAAACAATTGGTAGCCATAGCAAACAACGAATTACAGTTTAAGCCAATATTTGTAGAGTTTCAGGTTTCGACTCCCACTGGAAATTTGGCTGGATGATGCTTCAACAACCCGAAAGTCTTACTTAAATCCAGAAATCACAAATAATTTGATTACGAAATCCAATTTTGCAGGCGGTTCCAAATAGGATACCAAACCGCTGTTTGCAAAACTGAAAAGAAAAAAAACCAGTAACATTTTAAAGCAACAAATAAAGCATTTGTTTTATTTTTTTAAGGACCCCGTAATCCCTTATTTATTTATTTATTTATTTATTTATTTATTTATTTATTTATTTATTTATTATTTAGATTTGTATGCCGCCCATCTCTCCGAAGACTTGGGGCGGCTCACAACAAGATAGAACAAATCATAAATAATCCAAATAACATTAAAATATTTAAAGATTTAAAAGAACCCCATATACTAACAGACACACACACAAGCATACCATGTATAAATTGAACATGCCCGGTGGAGGTGTTTCAATTCCCCCATGCCTGATGGCAAAGGTGGGTTTTAAGGAGTTTACGGAAGGCAGGAAGAGTAGGGGCAGTTCTAATCTCTGGGGGGAGTTGGTTCCAGAGAGTCGGTGCCGCCACAGAGAAGGCTCTTCCCCTGGGGCCCGCCAACCGACATTGTTTAGTTGACGGGACCCGGAGAAGGCCCACTCTGTGGGACCTAATCGGTCGCTGGGATTCGTGCGGCAGGAGGCGGTCTCGGAGATATTCTGGTCCAGTGCCATTATATCAATGCCCTCTTTAGATTCTTCAATAATTTCACATAGAAATTGAAACGATCTAATTTATTTATTTATCTATTTATCTATCTTATTTATTTATTTATTTATTTATGTATTTATCTATCTATCTATCTATCTATCTATCTATTTATTTATTTATTTATTTATTTATTAGATTTGTATGCCGCCCCTCTCCGTAGACTCGGGGCAGCTAACAACAGTAAAAAGACAATATGAACAAATCTAATATTAAAAGTAATGTAAAAACCCCAATTTAAGAAACCAATCATACATACAGACATACCATGCATACATTTTATAAGCCAAGGGGGAAGGGAAAGTCTCAATTCCCCCATGCCTGACGACAGAGGTGGGTTTTAAGGAGCTTACGAAAGGCAAGGAGGGTGGGGGCAACTCTGATCTCTGGGGGAGCTGGTTCCAAAGGGTTCCAAATTCCAATACAGTGATGGTGAACCTTTTTTTCCCTCGGGTACCGAAAGAGTGTGCGTGTATACTATTGAATATGCGCTAGTGCCCACACCCATAATTCAATGCCCGGGGAGGGTGAAAATAGCTTCCCTTGCCCCCCTGGAGTCCCTCTGGAAGCTGGAAACGGACTGTTTCCCAATTTCTGGTGGGCCCAGTAGGCTCATGTTCCACCCTCCCCAGGATTCCCTGGAGCCAAGGGAGGGTAAAAAGGCCCTCCCCCATTTATTTATTTATTTATTCAATTTTTATGCCGCCCTTCTCCTTAGACTCAGGGGCAGCTTACAACATGTTAGCAATAGCACTTTTTAACAGAGCCAGGCTATTGCCCCCACAATCTGGGTCCTCATTTTATTTATTTATTTATTCATTCATTCATTCATTCATTCATTCATTCATTCATTTATTGGATTTGTATGCCGCCCCTCTCTGGAGACTCGGGGCAGCTAACAGCAACAATAAAGCAGTGTACAATAGTAGTCTGATGTTAGAAATAATTAAAAACCCATTAATATATAAAATAAAAAACCCCAAACATACATACATATCATGCATAGAATTGTAAAGCCTAGGGGGAAGAGGGTCTCAATTCCCCCATGCCTGATGGCAGAGGTGGGTTTTAAGCAGCTTACAAAAGGCAAGGAGGGTGGGGGCAATTCTAATCTTTGGGGGGAGTTGGTTCCAGAGGGCCGGGGCCGCCACAGAGAAGG